>NC_066580.1:147977080-148277080 GCF_024323335.1 Lathyrus oleraceus
TGTAGAAGGTGATAAAGGTGATAGTGAGTTGTGGCACAAGAGAGTGGGGCATGTGGGTTCTAAAAAGATGGTATATGGAATTACTAATATTTTGAAGCCTAAGAAGTCATGTGAGATATGCGTGAAACATAAGCAACCTAGATTTCCATTTGCTTCAGAAGTGGCTCCAAGAGTAAAACATGCTTTAAGAGTATTACATTCTGATGTATGTGGACCATTTAATGTATCTTCACTTGGAGAAAACAAGTACTTTGTGTAATTTATGGATGCGTTCACAAGAATGACATGGATAGCACTCATCAAGTTTAATCATGAGGTGTTTTCTGAGTTTCAGAAGTTCAAGGTGAAGGTTGGAAAACAGAGTGATCGGTAGCTGAAAATTCTCAAAACTTATGGTGGAGGTGAGTACAACTATATAGAGTTCAAGAGATATTGTGAGGAGAATGGAATTGTGGATGAGGTTACTGCTCCATACACTCTTCAACATAATGGTCTTACTGAAAGAAGAAACAAACCTTTGCTTGATATGACAAGGAGCATGCTGGAGGAGAAGAACGGATGTCCAACTAAGAAGCTAAAGGAAGTAGTTCCTTTTGAGAAGTGGGCCGAAGATAATAAAAATGTGAGCCATCTGAAGGTGCTTGGTTATGTTTATTATAAACATGTTCCAGAAGTTAAGAGAAGGAAGTTGGATGACAGAAGCAAAGTCATGTTGCTTGTAGGCTACCACAGTATAAATGCTTATAAGCTCTATTGTCCTGTCACTAACAAAGTTGAATTTAGTAGGGATGTCATTGTGAAAGAATCAGAAGTGTAGGATTGGAACAATTCTCAATCCAACATTGGTGTAGGGTTAACAACTGAGTTAACTTCTAAAGACATTTCAGACTCATAAGAAGAATCTGCCTCTGAAGGAGATTTTGAGTCTGAAGATGAGTTAGAGTCTGAAAGTGACTATGAGGCTGAAGAAGAGTCTGAAGGAAAATCTGAATCTAAAGGTGAATATGATTTTGATCTAGATTATGATAATGATCTAGAATCTGGTGGTAATCATGCCTTTGAAGGTTGCCCGACATCTGAAGGTAATCCATCATATGATATTGTTCCAGCATCTGAAAAAGATTCTGAACAAGTTCATAGACCACAAAGAATCAGACAAATACCAAGAAGATTTGCAGAGTTTGATATGTTGCAAGATACTGAGGATAAACTATGAAGGGGAAGTCATTCAGTGTTCCATATGGGTAGACTCTGAACCAGTAATTACTGAAGAAGCTCTCAAGAAGAAAGTGTGATTGAAGTTCATGAAAGAAGAACTTGAGGCTATAGAAAGAAACAAGACTTAGGAGTTGACTGAGCTTCCAAAGGACAAGAAATCTATTAGTGTCAGATGGTTTACAAGGTGAAACTAAATCCAGATGGATCAATTGGCAAACACAAAGCAAGGCTAGTAGCTAGAGGATTTCTATAGAAATCTGGACTAGATTACTTTGAGATGTTTGCTCTTGTAGCTAGACATGAAACAATCAGAGTGGTGATTGTTATAGTTGCTAACAAAAATTGGCCTCTGATGCATTTAGATGTAAAATATGTATTTTTGAATGGTCCTTTACAAGAGGAAGTTTATGTATCACAATCTTCTGGATTTGATAAAAGGAATCAAGAAGGGATGGTGTACAAGTTGCATAAAACCTTGTATGAACTGAAACAATCTCCTAGAGCTTGGAATCTGAAAATTGATTCATTTTTCAAACTTCAAAGATTCATGAAATGTGAGATTGAGTATGGTGTTTGTGTTCAGCATACATCTGATAGTAATATGATTCGTATGTGTCTCTATGTTGATGACATGTTGCTAACAGAGAGTTGTTCAGGTGAGATAGCTAAGTTCAAGAAGGTGTTGATGAATGAGTTTGAGATGATTGATCTAGGAAATATGACATATTTTATCGGGATGGAGATTATATACTCTAATAAGGGTATAATCTTGCATTAGCTGAAGTATGAGCTTGAGCTTTTGAGGCGATTTGAGCTAACAAATTGCAAGTCTGCAATCACATCTGTTTAAACAAATCACAAGTTGGATTCTAATGTTGAGGATGATGATGTAAATGCTACAACTTTTAAATAGTTGGTAGGTTCGTTGAGATATCTCTGTAATATCATACCTAATATTTGTTATGCAATTGGAATGGTGAGTAGGTTTATAAACAAATCAAAGTGGTCACATTACCAAGTTGTTGTTAGGATATTGAGGTATGTTAAGGGGACTCTGAAGTATGGAATTTTTTCCCTTCTAATGCTAAATATGATTCAGAGCTGATATGTTATTCAGACTCTGATTGGTGTGGAGACAGAGTTGACAGAAGATGTACTTCTGGATATTTTTTCAAATATATGGGAGGTTTCATTTCTTGGTGCTCCAAGAAGAAACCAGTGGTTGCATTGTCAACCTGTGAAGTTGATTACATTGCAGGTGCTTTGACTTATTGTCAAGTTGTTTGGATTCTGAACTTGCTGCAGGATCTGAAGATCAAAGTGAGTAAGTCTATGAAGTTGATGATTTATAACAAATCAGCTATAAGCCTTATCAAGAATCCAGTGTTGCATGGAAGAAGCAAGCATATTGACACGAAGTTTCATTTTCTAAGGAATCAAGTTCAGAATGGAGTGCTTGAATTTGCTAATTGTAGTACTCAAAAGCAGCTGGCAGATATGCTAACCAAAGATATCAAGACTGAACACTTTATCAAATTGAGGGATGAAATTGACGTTGTAGATTTTGAGTAACTGGGTATGAATTAAGGGATGATGTTAGATGTAATTTTATTTTCTGCTTAGTATAACATTTTAGCTTAGCCTACATGGTATGCTAAGTTTGTGTATTTAAACAACTTTATAATTGATTTCATTTTGACAACCAATAACAGGACTTCAATCTTCTGTTAAAAGTTAGTTACGTCTCTCTTCTCTCTCTTCCATCTTCATCATCTTCATCTTCTTCCTCTTATGCATTAACAGTTGAGACCTTATTCTATGATTTTATGGGCCACTAGTTGTGATCGACGAATAACATAAAAGCAAAACCTAAGCAATAAAGCATATGCATATACAGACAATTGCAACAAGTACTGCAAAAATTAGAAGACAAGGCGATGATGGGGCACCATGTATCCCAAGTGGAGGGGACATTCACATATTACACATAAAAATATCGAATGAGAAAACATTTCTATAAGCCACGATTTTAAGTTCAATAGGACTATGTTTTCTTCCTCCTCTGATTGATGGAAAGATGAATGCAGTGTCAAAGAAAAACACTACTGGACCTAGAATTTACTTAGGATATACTAGAACATGACTTACCACAAAGTAACAAGTACTATTAGACTTATAAAAGGCATAATTAGTAAAAAGTAAAATACAGAAACATGTCCCTTGCATGACTGGTTGAGATCAAACGGCGAAAATCAGTTACTGCGTTGAATCCGAATCCGAATCCGGTCATATCTGATTTGCAGCACCAATGGTAACACTGCTTAATTGCTTGTTTAGAAAAGAGGATCAGTTGCAATAGAAATAGCAGGATCTCCAATACCAGAAGGAAAATCAAATCCTGACATTAAGTTATCACCAAACATTACAGCACCAGCTGCCAATGCTCCAGCACCAGCTCCCATTGCAAATCCTGGAGGTCCCCTCTGCCTAGGAGCTGTCCCTGATGATGATGGCATATTAAAATAACTTGGTGCCAACCCATCATTACTTTGATGAAAAGTGGGAACGTAACCGAAATTTGACGGTGGAGGTGGTGGCGGTGGTTGATAACTTGGTCCAGCTCCTGCAGGGTAGGTTGGTCCACCCACATAAGGGTTAGAGTAGTTTGTGGGAAATGGCATTGGATGTGAGTAGGGTTCATTAGTCTGTGCTTGTTTAAATGGTCCATTGAATGAAACTGGATCCATTTGTTGGTGATATCTTTGTCCATTCCCACCCTTATTACTACCATTATCTGAGAGCAATATTCCTCCTCCCTCATTACCTGCATCACAAACATAAATGCCTCAAATAACTTTCATATTCTTTGAAAACTAAAAGCGTATCATATATTTTCGATAAACAGTTTAATTAAGCGCGTAGTTTTAAATTGCGGACTGCAAACGCAATTGCGGCCGCAATATTACTGATGCAGTAGTCTCTGCAACCGTAATTGTGGTGTGATTTGAACTCACGCATCAGACAACTTCACCCAAGTTTGGTCAAGTATTTTTTGTCAAAACTCAAAATTTAGAACCTTAAAACTCAACTTCTGAAAAATATTCGCACATTAAGTGTTTTTCAACGGCGTACTTCAAACCCCTCTCAATCAAAAATCGCAATGACCGCAATTGCTTCCGCAATTTAAAACCATAATTAAGCGTTTATAGTATAAGCTTTAATCATGTAAGTGCTTATTGACCCATTTAAATTGAGTTGGCATAAGTACTTGTGGACTTTCTCAGAAAATTCGTGGAAGGAGCCTAATGTTCATAAACTTTTCAATATATTTCTATAGAAAATAAGCTAAATTGTTTGCATATAGCTATAAGCTGTCTCCATAAGCAATTATGTAGAGATTATGAAAATAAGCTTTAAAAGAACTTATAATCACGTTTTAACCTCTCTTAAACAAAGTAGATAAACTAAAAAAACTAAATCCAAAAAAATCTTTAAACTTCAATCAAAGTTTTCAACTTTTGCACTAAACAATTGAACCCATAAGAGTATATTGAAACAAAACCTCATTCACATAAGAGAAACAAAACAAAAAGAAAGCATTGTTACTACACCTGAGTGAGAATTTGATTCTTCTTTGTCTTGAGAAACACGAACCGAAACATCAACAAACCCTCTTGGTTTCTTAGACTTGTTCTTTCTCAACTGATAGCTTCCAATTTCTTCATTCTGCGTGTCTTTTGCAAGAAACTCTTTGAGAAGAACAGTGGCTGAACCATGAAGTTTCTCTGAGAAGAAAAAAGGGTCTCTGCTATAAACTTGAACATTCAATGCAAGATCTTGAAAACCCGGGTCTGAATTATCAACTGGAACAGAAAACTTGGTTCTCCAAAGAGGGTTTGTGTTGGTGGAAGCATCAACTTTGGTGATGTATTTGTTGGTTGGATCAACCCAACCAACTGCGTACCATTGATGTTTCCAAAGTGAAGGTGAAGCTCTTACTCCACGAGCTGATATTATGCATATCTCGACAGAGATTTTCACCATAGATGGTGTAGAAAACAGTGGTTGGATGTTGTGTTTGTGTTAAGGAAAAAGAGAAAAAGAGAAAAAGAGAAAAAGTGCAGTGGTTCTGTTTGGTTTGATAGTGATTAGTGAGGAAAATAAAATTCTTCATAGGGTTCCTTTTGACTTTTATCAACATTTATGAGGTATCCTTTGGGTTTTGTGTGACATTTTCTTCATGTTAAGGGTGGATCACAGTGAGGCAAGAATCTGCAAACTTTTAGAAGCACATTAAAGCAATGAATTAATCGTGAGGTGCAAGAATTATAGTGAATTGTTTTAATATTAGCAAAAACAATCATCAATGTCATGTCTGCATCTTTTTGTTGTTATCCCTTCTACTGTTTGATTCTTCAATGCAAAATATGTTGCAAAATATATGGTAGAGTTTGTATTTAAAATGAAGAAAATTTACTATAAACAACAAATTTTCAATCAAACTGTGTACATGTTGATCTAGTGACCATGGTTTTCAAATTATTTCCTCTTCTGATGTGTTGAATTTTA
The DNA here is from genome assembly GCF_024323335.1 of Lathyrus oleraceus. Lineage (NCBI taxonomy): Eukaryota > Viridiplantae > Streptophyta > Magnoliopsida > Fabales > Fabaceae > Lathyrus > Lathyrus oleraceus. The sequence goes on from NC_066580.1 coordinate 147,982,868, forward strand.
ATTTCTCGTTTCAAATTATTTATTGGATAAATATTGTGATTGCGGGTGAACCTTCCATAATAGTGTGACATCGGGTGGGTTACGATTTTTTATCCACCCCTAGAATATGCACACATCTAATCAGCTAAGGAAAGCTTATGCAATTTTACTCTTAAGCAAGTCACATGTTGTTTTTGTTTTAAATATTGTAAGAGTTTATAAAACTTCAATATACATAACTTATTGCTTAAGAGAAATAGAATGATAATGAGTTTTTTGGATTATAGATGTATCTAATGGACTTTAATTTTAAAAGTTTTAACTAATTAATTAGTTTAGAAACATATTAATGTAATTTATTAAATATTAATTAATTTAAAAATATATTAATTAATAGTTATCTTAGTCACCCTTGCCACATAATTAAAAAATATTTTTTTATCCTAGTCATCCAAAGACTATTAAAATCAAATTTGTAATAGGGGATCAATGGTTTAAAATGCTCAAATTAAAGAGATTAAAAATGCATTTAATTCTTTTTATTATTAGAGTAGATACATGAGAGAGGGATTAACTACCTTTAAATTTTGGTACCTTTGACACCTTTCTCTCTATTTCTCTCTAAACCAACTCATTATTTATTTTTAACATAACCGCCTTTTTCAATTTAAATTCTAAAATAACCTATTTTTCAAATTAATTACGAAAATAATCACCTTTCATTACTGAATTGACGCATCTAATTGTTAATCAAAGGAGGCGCCCTAACCATTGGTGCATACATTGTATCATGCATGTGAAGGCGCCACGTGCAATGGCGCATGCATGTGAAGGCGCCACATGTATTCGCGCATGCATGTAGGCATGTGAATGTATGCTACATGCATTAGCGCATGCATGTAGCCATGTGTGTGTGCACCTAAGGTAATGACACATGCATGTGTGCACTGATCTATAGATACACGACATTTCTCCCATAATTTTTCACATAACTTCTTACCCTCCTTCCATTTTCCTCCAATCTCCTTCAATTTTCTTTTCTTTAAAATGTCTGAATATTCATATATTCACAAGAGAAATGTCGATTTAATCTTTTCAGCATTGCAACCTCCGATAAAGATTCAACTTTGGAATATATAAATGTTTGAACATCTTAATAGGACCTTGAACCGTTGGTTAGATAGAGAAATTATAGAGGGTGAAAGGATCAGAAGAGTTCAATGGCTTGAGTCCACATTCAACCAAAATGGAGAAGTTCGTTTATGGGTGGATATTAAGACTGACAAAGACGTTCACAGGAGGATGTATATTATGTACAAATTTGTTTTGATGGTTGTAATCACATATTTATGTTGTTGTAATTGCATAGTTATGTTGTTTATGTATTGTATTTGTTAGTGATGGTATTTTATTTGTTGTAGTTTGTTGTTTTGTTGTTTATGTGTTGCTTATGTGTTGTATTTGTTTGTGATGGTATTTCCTCACAAAGTTATCATATGAAATGAATGTTGTTTTTAATATAAAGCAAAAGAGTTACAATTAAAATTATCTTATTGTTTTTGTTCCAACACTGAGATAGTTAGTATGATTATGACCGGGCTAACGACATGAACTACATAATATAACCATTTTGTTCGTCGTATCCATTTCGGTCCGAATACAGGTGTTGTTTTGGCGGCCCTTTTTCTTTATTCCTATTATTTCATTGTGCCAGATAACGTCCCCTTGATATGCAGAACAATAATCCTCTTTTGCTACCACTAAAAAGCTAATTTTATAAACATTGCAAATGCTTATGACTTTGTAAATGTTAGATCGTAAGTAGGATGGATTTCATCAAACCTTTGAACATACTGATATGACATGGGAGCAGGACATACGAAAGGCTTGGAATTTTCCACAATCGCATCAATCTCTATCTAGTTCCACTCGATAGTGTTCCCTCGGCATGCCTTCATTGTGATTCATGGACTCGACAACATTGTATCAACCTTTAGTATGATCAAACACCATTACCACATGTATGTTAGCTTTGACAACTTCCTCTTTAGTGAATTTCATTGAAGCATCACTGAACAACTTCCCGGATTGTAACACTGAACTCCATTTGGAACGTCTGGTCTCAAATAATGACCCTAGCCTGAAATAGGTTGCTTGCACTAAAGCGGTTATAGATAGGTTTTAGATGCCTTTGAAGATAAAGTTTATTGATTCCACAAGATTTGTTGTCATGTGACCCCAACGTTGACCGTTGTTGTATGCCCTAGTCCAGTTCTCCAATGGAATATTATCGACCCACCTTACTGCATATGCGTTTGACAATCTGATGTCTTCGCGGTAGTGTTTGAAAGAAGGTTTTGTTAATGCGTACCCTGCGTTGACAACCTTCTTCTGCAACGTTTTGTCTTTGATCTCCCACATAAAATTTTGAGTAATATGTCTAATGCAGTAGACATGCGTCGACGGAGGATCTTGCAAGTCATTATCAATATTTTTTAGGCACTCACTATTGAAGGGTATCGGTCTGAGATCAAACATAAGTTAGGCTGAGGAGCAACGTGCAATCGGAGATTTTTTAGGAAAAAACTCCATCCCCCAGCAGTCTCCCTTTCAACTAGGGAAAAGGCGATTGGAAAATGTTGATGTTGGCAGCTTGTGCCACTACCATCAGTAGCATTCCTTTGTATTTCCCGTACAACTATGTACCATCAATTTGTATAATAGATTTACAAAAAGTAAAATCTTCGATGCATGATTGATACGCCCAGAAGAGTCAGTGGAATATTCCATTACCAATAGCACAAGTCCCGTCTGTGGTATACGCCGACAACGTTTCCAAATTGACAACAGTCCCTGGAGCATAATATTTAAGAGCCACCAAGTATTTTGGAAGTTGTTTATATGACTCCTCCCAATTGACAAACACTTTTTCAACTGCCTTAGTCCTACCTATCCATGCCTTCATGTCTGATGGAGTATAGTTGTATTGTGTTACAATATGCGAGATTATTGTACTCACCCAAACTCAAAATTAGGAATCAAACCATAACCACCAACAAGCATATGCAGCCACCACAACAGTCTATAGCACAGATGATTCATACGATTCAGCATCATGCCATCGTAGTCCCCCACCAATGAATACCTAAATATCTCATCGCCACAACATCCAACCATTGTTTGACTTTAGTACACCACGGGAACCATTACTTCATTTCCAAAATGATTAAATGCCTCAATTCAGGCAACCATACCGTCCACAATCCACCCAACTAGAACGACCCAACTACGACAACATGGACATCGAACTCAATTACGGAAGCACCGTTGGCGACAACCCCCAAACTATTGGGGAGAAATGATGACAAATCTATCAAATACCGTTGGACATTCCACCAGAACTTCACACCAGCCACCATTGCACCATGTCAGCACTCAAAGACCTCAAACACCTTAGGAAAATCGTGGGAGACCTCGAAGACAGGCTAACGCATCTGGATGTGGAATATGTGGCGTTTTAATCGGACGAGTCATTGATTTTCTTGTCAATTGTTATGTATTTTAACTTTATATTCTAATATTTTTTTCATTTAAGTATTTACTTTAATTATTTATAAATATAAAATATGAAATAAAAAAAATGCATAGTGCATGTGCCACATGCATTGGCGCATACATTGATGTAGTGTATGCATGCGCCAATGCATGTGGCTTCAAGGCATGCATGCACCCATCTCTATGGCGCCTATGCTCATTTGCATTGCATGCATGCGCCAATGGCTAGGGCACCTCTTTTGATTAGCAATTAGATGCGTTTGTTCAACTGACGCATAAGTAATGAAATGTGGTTATTTTCGTAATTAATTTGAAAAATAGATTATTTTAGAATTTAAATTGAAAAAGGTAATTATTAAAAAAAAAATGACCAACTCATCTCTCTTTAAAATTAATATATTTTAAAAATTTATTTATCAATTATTTGCATCAAAGTCACAAAGGTACTGGTATAGTAAATCCCAAATACAGGTGGTTTGTGGTTTGTTTAAATATTTGTGTAAATTATTTTATAAAACAATATAAAAAGTGTCTTGTTATTATTAGATAATACTCCCTCCGTCTCATATTATAAGCAAATTTCACCTTTCTAGATTCATTAAATAACTAATGTATTTAATCTATATATAGACTAGATACATTAATTATTTAATGAATCTAAAAAGATGAAATTTGCTTATAATATGGGACAGAGAGAGTATTAATCTTGATAATTGATAACATCAAACTTAAATTGATTGGATCAGATATAGTTGTTTATTGAAATCACCATCAAAGTAAAATAACTTTAAATTATTTAGATATTGTTTAAATGCATTGTGGCAATTTAATCTCAAACAAATAACTAAAGCAATCAAAATAATCTCAGACAAATAACTTAAGCAATCAAAATAAGTTCTTTTTATTAAAGATGCTTTTGTTATCTTATCTAAACTAGCAAAATACTTAAGCAGTTGTACAAGTTAATTTGTTTAAATATATATACATATATATATATATATATATATATATATATATAAAAGAAAAATGGATTTAGTTTGAAAGAAAAAGTGAGAATGAAAAGAGAGGGGAAATAAAAATTTAAAAAAATATATATCAAATAACAAATTGATATGTGGCAACTTTTAATTGAAGTCATGGAAAAATTATATTTTAATTATTTTAATTTTTTTGTAAGTGAAAATAATTTTGAAGTGGAGGACAAAATAGATAGTTTGCGAGTATGTTATATTAATAGATATATACTTGATGTCAATTTTATAAGTGTGGATAACTGCTCTGTCATTTGGCTATAATAACTATTTAACAATTAAACTTTTAAGTTTAGTCTTCATGTATTATCACACGAAAGAAAATGTGGGAAAAAAAGTCTGGCGAGAGGAAAAATTGATTATATACGAATTGGTTTCATAAATTGATTTTATTTACAAGTAGATTGAATATAAAATATTTTATATTTGAATTTATTTATGTAAAAAATGAATAATTTTTTTTACTCACCAAAAAGTATAATAATAGTTTAGAGAGATATTAGAGTTTGACATAATTGATTCTTAGATAATTGATTAAAATCGACTTTTAAAGTCAGGGGTGTCATTCTATATAAATTTTTTCATGTTCTATCTCTAATCAATTTAAAATTTGAGATTTTTTCAATAAGAGATAGCCCGCTTACGTAGGGAGTGAGGGACTTTGTGTGTTTTTCTCTAGAATTTAAGGATGATCTCTTAATTATGGGATTCAAGTATTTATATGAGAGTCGTTGGACTTTGGGTAGAAAACCAAGAGGTGGTTTCTCTCATTCCATGATCATAAATATGGGAAGGGTTGAAAACTCATATCCCTAAATTGCAGGGAAAAGGTTTTCATTTGACTGATATTACTTGGACATCTCATAATCCATGTTTGACAAGAGAAATGGATCAGGTTTCCAAGCCCAGCTTCAGGATGACTAAGCTCAATCGAGCGGCCATGCCCAATCAAGCGATTAAGTCCAACATTGACGCACTTAGCTCATTTTTACCATAAGTGGTCATTTATGGTCCAATAATATTATCTCAGTATGCAGTTCCTCAAGCACGAAGCCTTTAGAATGGGCGAAGTGATTTAATTTTGGTAAAAGATAATTTATTTATGAGCGAGACTTAGATAGTCGAGTCCCTTAGGTGGAACTTCGTAAAAGAGACCTCAGACGAGACTTAAATAGTCAAGCCCTTTAGACCAGACTCCATAGGGGGAGTTTGTAAACTCTTAGGCCCTTACATTCCTACTACATGTTTCATTATCTTGTTAGAGGGGATCTGTAACATCGTCCTTCAGAACCTTATTAATGAAAATGATTATTACCTTGTGGCGGTTTGCCTTATTTCGTTTAGATTTTTTTCTTTGATAATTAATTTTTAGGTGTATTTATCTATGTCGCCTTGCTTGAGTAGGTTTTCTTCGTGGGGTGACACCTTCGAGCCTTTCTTGGGGCAAGTCATGCAAGTGTTACTTGGGGCGAGTCCCTTAAGCCTTGTTGGAATGCATTCAACATTTTAGGAGCTTGTACTCTTGTTCATTATTCATATTCCACTATTTTCATTTTTAATTAGTTTCGAGGCGTACTGCTTTATGTTGCCCTATCTGAATAGATTTCCCTAATGGGGAGAGTCCCTTAAGTCTAGTGTGAGGTGACTACCTCAAGCGTTACATGTGGGCAAGTTCAATTTTGTTTTTTTATTGTGTATGTTATTTGTATTCTCGCCCTTTGTAGGCTTGTTTGCAACCATGCCCTTCAGGGCTTTTCTTTAATGAATATGTTCATGACTTTGGTGGTTTGTTTATGAAATCTTAACTTTGTGGATTTTCTATTATTCATAGTATTACGTTAAATAGGTAGCCTATTGAGGCGTTGATGATCCTTTTATGAAGGTCCAACAATGTATAACATGATAAGGCAGTGTTAGTTGAGTTTTTCGGCAAGGGTTAAAAAACCCAGCACAAGTTACGGATTGAGAAAAGTTAAGGGCAACTAGACATTTGCTGACACATATATTGTCGAAGTCTCAAGGGTGGAGAAAATTGAGACTTAGTATTTTTTCAGGGAAAATGAACGTTTTTGAAGACATTTCAACGATGGTATTTTCGGCAGCAAAGAGGAAGCGCGTCGAATCAACAGTTATTTGGGCACGAGAGACGTTTGTTTTAAAATGAGTAACTACTTCTCAGTCTCATCCTGAAGGACACGTGGAAAGAAGTCAGAAGCAAAGTGCATGCAAGAGTGTACGTGACGAAGGCTGAAGAAGTGAACGTTAGGTAGCAGTTATTTGATTCATGATTCATTTGTTCTATGCATGGATAAACTTTCTCATTTGATTCATGATGTTGTGGATTTTGGGACTTGACATTGTTTAAAGATTGGTAACACAAACCCTGACATCTCCCATCTCATATTTGTTAATGATTTTATCCTCTTTGGTGTAGCCATTGAAGCTCAAATTCAAGTGTTCATGAATACCCTGTCAAAAATTTGTGACTCCTTTGGACAAAAGATTAATATTGATAAATAAAGTATCATGTTTTCTAGAAATGGTTCCCTATCTACTAGAAGGTTGTTTATTGCTCAATCCAGTTTTAAAGAGACTTCTACTTTTGGCACCTACCTTGGGGTGCCTATCAACGAAAACAATCCCAAAATCCAAGACTTTGGTTACCTCTTGAATAAAGTTCAATCTAAGCTCTTTAACTGGAAGAGCAACCAACTTTCCTTCGCGGGGCAGAATTACGTTGCCTAAAGAGGTGATCAAAGCATTACCAACTTACTCCATGATGGCAATGGCCATTCCTAAAGCCTACATCCAGAAAATTCATCAATGTCAACGTGTTTTCATTTGGGATGAACCTAATGAGCATAAACATCTTTTCTCTTTTAATTGGTACATTATATGTAAGTCCAAGAAGTAAGGCGGGTTGGCCATGCGTAATCTCAAGGTTATGAACATAGCTTGCCTCGCCAAATGATAAGTGCCAAATTATGGTGAATTTATGCATGAAAAAATGGCACTTATTAGCTTGATTCTTTGGATTCACGATTCAAAACCTCAACTTATGTGTAAATATTGTGTAGATTGATCATTTGCAACTCATTTTGTAGGTAGGTTTGCATTGGAGGAGCTTTGAACATCAAAAGAAGGAAGAAATAGATCCAACATGCAATTTTTGGAAGAATGCAAAGCTTTAGGTGAGGCTTAGTATGCTCAAAGTGCGCTTGGAATTGCTGAGGCAGGGGCTAGTGCAAAGCGCCCTTTTCCTGCGTTAAGCGCCATTTAAGGTGGTTTAATGTGTTTTTCTGGATTTGGCGTTGAGCGCCAAATTTGGGGCTTAACGCGGTCTGCAACTTTTTGTTTTTTATAAATAGGTTTCAATTGTTACTTTGTAAAATATATTACATTTTGGAGAGAGAGAGTGAGAGAGTGTGAGAGAGAGAGAGAGAGAGAGAGAGAGAGAGAGAAAGACTTAGAAAACAACAGTAGAGGGTGCTTCTTGAAGATCGAAAGCTGAGTTTGCATAAATCATTGGGTAATCACGATTGATGCATGTTCAACTTCATTCTTCTCTTTGTATCTAACTACCATGAGTAGCTAAATCCCTTTATTCTTGGAATTGGATGTAAGTTCATCGTAAAAGTATGTATTTTTGTTGATCATGGCGTTGTATACAATCTTTTTATGAATCCATATCGATGTTATCTTTGTTTTCATGTTATTCTTATGATTTGAATTGATATTGAGAAATACGGTTCAAACCTTGATCTAAGATGAACATCTATTATATTCTAAACTTTAGACATAAATTTAGGTTTAACATTCACTTGAGTATCGAGTCTTAATGCTACTGTATTGTTTAATAGGTTGAGAGATCGTCGATTCAATAATACGATTGAACTCTTGTCAGGAGTTTAGACATAAACATTGTCGGCGAGCGATACATGGTGATATTGATAAATGCTTAGATTGTGTATAATTGATTGGTAAATTATATATTCTATCGGTGGATAAAATTCAATCTTGACAAGTTCTCATCTCTCTAAAACTTTATTTATCATTCATCTATTTTATATTTTGTAGCTTTAAACCATCAAACATCTTGCAAACTTACGCTTAAAATCATAGTAAATGTTGAACGACATTGATATCACACCAGCCCCCGTGGATACGACGAAACAAATACTCACTCTTGATATCAATACTGAAATTCAACACCAAACTGGCCTAGTCTTTCAAAACCAGGTCTTCGTCAATTTGGTCGTCGCTCATGAAAACTAAATATCTTTCTAAGAGACTTGTTGTTTGTAATTTGACTGCCAAGCCTAATGACTCTTATCTTTGGAAGTCTATAGTTGGTATGGATCCCAAGCTTGTCAATATGGCTTTCTTGAAGGTTGGTGATGGCGCTATTATCAACATGTGGGAGGACGTGTGGGTCATTCAGAGAGTTATCCTTAAACAACATGTTCAACAACAAGATGTTTCTAGGTTAAACATTAATTCTTTGTCTGATCTTTTATCCACTGACGGAAACTGAAATTGGAGTCTTGTTCACAGTATTCTCCCTCAGGATATCATTGACAAGCTGTATGGTATTCCTCCTAATTTTCCTTCACATTTTGTCCATGACATTTGTTTATGGGGAGACACCAACTATAGAAAGTTCTCGGTTTCTAGTATGTGCTATCTTTTTTGCCACTATACTGTTGATAATACTCATAATCGTTGGGACTTAATTTGGAGTCTTCAAGTTCCTGAAATAATCATAATGTTCATTTGGAAAATCTTGCATAATGGTATCATCACAAATGTCTACCTCAACTGTCTTCAACTACAACGTCCTTTTTGCGATATTTGTGGTGATCAACCGGACACCATTTTGCACGCCATTCGGGACTGCTCTACTCCTAAAAGCATTTGGGCTCAATTGGTTAGTAATAATTTCAAACATCTATTCTTCTTCGTTTCTTTGGTTGAATGACTTTAGCTTAATTTGTCTTCGTCGTTCCACTTTGATGCCCCGGACTGGGCGACTTTATGGCAACGGGCTGCCATATCATTTGGACCTGGCGAAACAAAAATATCCATGACCCCCTCTTTGTCTTTCCTTATAATTTGATATTTGCAAGCATGATTTGCTCTACATAATCAGTAACTCCCTTATCCGTAGATTGTTTCCTTCGCAAAACCATTCAGTGTCGTTGCGGTGGTGCACTCATTCTTCGGGTTGGATCTGTCTTAACTCTGGCGGAGCTTGCAAAGTCAATTATGGTGCTAGCTATGGTGACCTATTTCGTGATAACTTTGGTAGATGGATTGATGGTTATCATAAATATTTTGGCAAGTGTAATAGCCTCTTGGCTGAGTTTTGGGGGGTTTATGTTGGTTTGGATTTTACCTGACAACACAATTTCAAGAATATTCTTATCTAAGTGGATAACAAGCATGTTGCTGACACCCTGACTGGTTCTAGTCCGATTTCCAGTCAAAGTTCTTCTTTAGCTAGACATATTTCTATCCTTCTTCATAAGTTTGAAGTTGTCATATTCAAACATGTTTTTAGGGAAAATAAAAAGTGTGTTGATTTATTAGTCAAGATGGACCTCCCTAGATATGGTGATGGGATTTGGTTGAATGTTCTCCCACCTGACTTAATCAGTTGTTAGATTTTGATTGTGTTGGTTTTTTTTGTTAGGTTTGTTACCTAGTTTCTCTTACTTTGGGTCTTTGGCTCTCTCTTTCTACTAAAAAAATGGTTGTAACAAATCTTAAGATATGTATGAAGAATGAATTGAATTAAATGTAAGATATAACATACATATTTTTGCTTAATAAATGGCAAAACTCTCGTTCAAAAGATTAACTTTTACCGTTTCATCTTAAAGCTCTTGATTAAAATATATATAATTGATTTATTTAATATACATTTTATTTTAATTTAAACTTAATATACAATATAATTATATTTTTCTCTCTCTCACTAATTAGGCTATTTTTTCCACTTACCCTTGTTTGATTATAATCTAGTAATTAGTTATATTAAGACATTCTAACAACACATTATTATTTGAAATCAAACTCTTATAAAATATAAGATTTTTTATATATAAGAAAGAAAAAAATTTACACGTTTATTAAGAATGATAGTTATGTGTATTTAATTTTTTTGATTTTATGTAAAAGAGATAACATAATTATTAATATATCCTTGATTAAATTGTCATCCGATAAAAATATTAAATAATTAATGCATGATAATTTTAAGATAAAGACATTAAATATATTTAGATTTATTGATATTTGTTTATATTTAAAGTCAAAAAATTTAAACTTTTTTTCTTATAAATAAGGTCTAAAGAAATACATGTATTGTTGATATAATAATACTGATTAGATAAATTCATCTTAGACTTAGGTATTCTAAGCTCGGGTTTCACTTTCAATCCATCTAGTCTAAAAGTATCATACATACGAGACAATGTCCATTATTGTCACATTCTAGTAGTCCCACAATATACAAAATAACATCTAACAACTACGCTAAAAAAAACTACCATACTTAAAAAAAAAATTTATACAAATATCTTTTTAACAATAATATTATTCACACAAATATTATTTTAATGATAACACTGGTTTCTTAACATCCAGTTTGAACTCATCATTCTTCTTTAATTGTCTTCAAAATCCTATCACGTGTTTGAATCAATATTGAATCAAGAAATTTTTACTCGTCTCTCTAATACTTAGTGTTTTTTTTATATGTTTCTTGCAGTTTTAATTTGTTAAGGGGGTGTTTTTAAGATTTTTGCTCTTTTTTGAGTGCTTTCATACTAGATTTTTGTTTGTTTGTTATTTTGTTGTATTCATATATCTTATTCATTTATGTCTATCATCTAGAGTAATCATCCTTATCTTAATATAATATTTTGCCAATAAAAAACTACAAATCCAACCCTAAGAACTATGGAAAAGAAGATAGAAACATAAAAAGCTCTCCTAGAACAACTCTTCACACCAACAAACCCTACTCATATATTCCTAACTTAAAATTGAAGCAAATAATCAAAATCAACAATCTTATCAAACTTGACCCATAATAGCTCTATCCAAACAATTTCAAATTGACCTATCTTATATAAAAAGCTTGGTTAAGATCTACACAAAACACATGGGCCCAAGCCCGAAAAACAAGCTTGGCATGACGTCAGCATGTTACAGGTTGTAAATTACAAAAGAACAACAACAATAGTGTCTTTATTAAATCACTTCACAACATTTTCATACACACTTCAGATTTTTCTTCGTTTCAACTAATTTCCTTCTCTTTGATTCTCTTTTTCTTTTTTATTTATTTTTATTTCTTTTTAATTTCATTTTCATATTCTCCCTCTAAAAAATTTGAAAAGTTAGATCCAATTTTTGAAAACTAGAATTGAATTTTTTTTAGGGTTTGTGTTAAGTACAAATTTGAGCGGTGGCTCCTTCGCCCTGTGTTCGGGGAGGAGTTGGCCGAGAAATGGAAGGTGGTGGGAGGAGAATTACTGTGAGTCCGAGACCCTGCTGTGGCCGTCGTGTGGTGGCGAAAAAGAAGCAGGGTCGTGGTGGTGCTGGTGATGGGTTTATCAACAGTGTTAGGAAGCTTCAGAGACGTGAAATTTGTACCAAAAGTATTCGGGGTTTTAGTATCACTGATGCTCAAGAAAGGTTCCGCAATATTCGATTGCAGGTTCCATTTCTTCAACTCAAATTTGTGTTTTTTTTCTCAAAGTTTATTTTCGAATTTTTTTGTGTGGTTATTTTTCCTTAATCTATTGTGAGTTTTTTTTTTTGTTTAAATCAATTTCATATGCATGATGAAGTAACAAAATCAGTGGAATTTAGATTAATATTTGTTATTGTCATTGTCATAAAATGGAACATTTTGCTTAGGGTTTGACTGTTTAGTGTGGAGACGTCATATTTGTGATAAAGCTTTTTTAGGATGCTCTAGCAAAATTTGAATTATGAATTCTTTTCCTTATAGAGGGTTTTGTGTTAAGATTGTATGGGTGATGATTGATTTATAGATTAACTGTATATGATGATATTTTTATATGTTGAAGACTAATCTGAATCTGCTACATGCTTGTGCCTTGATATAATTTAGCAATTGGTTTTAATGTAAGGAAGAGAATAATTATGGTTGCGGGTTTCCTGCCTCCGTAACAATGGGAAGGGGGAAAACGTTAAAAATATTTAATTGATTGAATCATGGTTGGAAAGAGGCATTAAAACGCCAATGATACTTGTGGTCTAGGCGTGTCCGGCACGTGTTAACGCAGACATCCACACAAATCATTCAGTGGTTGTTATTTTGTTTTGTAGCATATTCCTCATAGGTGTAATGCGACATTTGAAATCCTGCTATGATGAGATGTGTACTTTGCTTTACTGTGCTCATTTCCCCCACTTATGGATATGGATATATTTATAGGAAGAATATGATACGTATGATCCAAAAGGCCCTTCTTCCGTCGTATTGCCATTTTTTAGAAAGAGGTCAAAGATTATCGAAATTGTAGCGGCCCAGGACATTGTTTTTGCCCTTGCACAATCTGGCGTGTGTGCAGCATTTAACCGAGGTAGTACTAAAACCTTGTTATCGGCATTTATATTATGTATTTTAATAAATTGTGATGTTTTATCAGAATATTATGTTCAATGATATATGTTACATGTTTCCATTGTTTGCTGCAGAGACCAATGAAAGGATATGCTTCTTGAATGTCAGTCCCGATGAAGTGATAAGAAGTTTGTTTTATAACAAAAACAACGACTCACTTATCACAGTTTCTGTCTATGCTTCAGACAGTTACAGTTCTTTGAAATGCAGAAGCACCAGAACTGAGTAAGTATACCTCTAATTTTTTATCACCTCCTACTGTTATTTTCCAACCTCAACAATAGAGAGACAGATAAGAGCTGTAGATTGCAAGAATTGCCTGACGCCTGTCCAATTTTGTGTTCTATGCTAAAATATCTGTTTTCCAGATATATAAGGAGGGTTCAACCAGATGCTGGGTTTGCTCTTTTCGAATCCGAGTCTTTGAAATGGCCAGGTTTTGTAGAGTTTGATGATGTCAATGGGAAGGTACTGACATACTCTGCACAGGATAGGTAAGTATTTTTGTATTCTGATATTTATATGTAATTTTAATAATATTATATTTCAAAATTATTGACGTGGATATACTGATAGCTCTCTTTTTTTCCCTCTGTAGCATATACAAGGTGTTTGACCTGAAAAACTATACATTGTTATACTCCGTTGCAGATAAAAATGTGCAAGAGATTAAGATCAGGTAATTATATTTGTGTTTGTGAAATTTACTTTCCAATCTACAAGCAACTACCTTGCATAGTTGTGTTTTTTTGGTAATTCACAATTTTTGTTAAGAATATAACATCATGTTTTAGTGTAATTGATAGCTTTATTTTATACTTTATTTGTTGTTAATTTATATGGCCTTATACAACTTTTCTCTTTTTCATTTTTTTCTCAGCCCGGGGATCATGTTGTTGATTTATTCTAAAACAAGCAGTCATGTCCCACTAAAAATCCTCTCAATAGAAGATGGTACTGTTTTGAAGTCATTCAACCATCTGATTCATCGGAATAGTAAGGTGGACTTTATTGAACAGTTCAATGAAAAACTTCTCGTCAAGCAAGAAAATGAAAACCTCCAAATCCTAGATGTAAGTAATGCTCCCAATTATTCATGGGTTACATACATTGTTCAACAGCCATGTATCTTACTTTTAATTACCTTTAGGTTCGTACTTTTGAGCTTAAAGAAGTAAGCAAAACGGAATTTATGACGCCATCTGCATTTATATTCTTATACGAGAACCAACTATTCCTGACGTTTCGAAATAGAACTGTGGCTGTGTGGAATTTCCGTGGAGAACTTGTAACTTCTTTCGAGGATCACCTTCTGTGGCATCCTGACTGCAATACAAACAACATTTATATAACCAGTGACCAGGATCTTATCATATCATACTGCAAGGCTGATTCAGATGAGTCATTGTCCGAAGGAAATGGTACTTTTTTCTTTTGTATCCCTCCTCTGCCCAGCTGCTACCTTTTCCCAATTATTTATAGTTTTGTTTGCTCTTACTTTCTTATGCACTTTGTGCGAATGGTGGTACGGTGGGATCAATATTTGATAAGGCGCTTGCATATCTATGGAAATATCTTGAGAGTATTTTAGTTAATCTCGAAAGATTAGTTTCTTACCTTATAATCTTAGAGCATCTTATGATTTTTTCTTGTGTTTGTGATCAATTTATTATATGGTTTGTTTTAAAAAAGCATGTATCAAATTACTAACAACTTCTGCCTTTTTAATGCAGCGGGATCTATCAATGTCAGCAACATTTTAACCGGTAAATGTCTTGCAAAGATAAGAGCAAGTAATAGCTTTCCCATTACAAAGGAATGCAACTGCAGTGACGATTGCCCGGGTGGTGGTTGTAATTCAAAGAAGCGAAAACAGGCCTCCAGAATAAGGAGCACAGTCACAGAAGCCTTGGAAGACATTACTGCTCTTTTCTACGATGAAGACCGCAACGAGATCTATACAGGCAACAGACATGGTCTGGTTCATGTCTGGTCTAACTAATGTATCATTGAATATGTTCTGACTTGGCCATTTCTTATTGGCCTGTCTCCGTAGTTGTTGTGATTATCCTGTCTGACTTCGCCATTTCTAATTGGCTTGTCTATGTGGTTGTTGTGATTATCCTGTCCTCACCCCTCCCCTACTACGAGAACTTCTGGTGGAGCTGTAACATTATGCGATCTTGTATCATATTGTTTTTTTACTTGTCACCTGCATCTTAGGCATGTTTAATATCAGTAGGTGGCAACAAACATGTATGAAGTGATACTGTATGCTGGTAACTTACAATATGTATGTTTATGTTGTAACATAATATATATCAAATATGGGGGAGTATTGTTCGCCACCCGGTTGTTTCTTTGCCATACAGTGGAGTGATCTGTGTGCGCTTTCACATGGATTTCTAGTGCATTTGTAGGCTACAGTAGTGTGATCATAGCTTTACGATTTTCCTAGTGCTGCTACTTCAATCCTCTTTTGCTTTCCATATTCTTAACTTTTTTCGAATTCTTGTTTACTATCAGATGCCAAGCCTTAATAAAGAGAAAAGGTGAACTGTTCTAAAATGATTTTGTTTTCAAAATGTGATTTTTTTCCAGTTATGGCAACTGATAGTTTTTGCAGTGTAAATCACATGACCACATAATTAACTAAAACCGAGATTTAAGATGAAAATGTCATAGAAACTGAATTTCATTAAGTTTATCAGCACACGGAACCATTCATCATAAAACTAGAATTTTACTGAATCCATATACATATTTGAAAGCTTACCCCATCACCAGTTTAAAATTATTAAGGAATGGGATAACTTCTTCATAGAAAAGAGTTCTTAAAGCTTATGACTATTTTAGGTACTATGATTCCATCTATAATAGTGGTAAGATCAAAATGGATAAACAAAATGAAATAGTGAAGAATTTAAGAATTCTGGAAATGTATTACAACAGTGAAGAATTTAAGAATTCTGGAAATGTATTACAACTGTAATAAAAGTTAGAGTTCAAATGAGATCTAATCGAAGAATACTCGGATGAAATATTAGAAAATAAATGCTAAAATGATAGCTAAGCTCTTCGAGAGGCTTAATCTCTTCTAGGATGGTAATCATTTAATTCATGCCTAACCTCCACTGAATATCTCTTCTCTATTTAATAATCTGATCCACTTTCTCTCTCTGCCACCTGTCACACATCATGTGCTGACCTTCAAGTTAGTACAAGAGAATTATTCCCTATAACCAGGCGTCTAAGAGAATTATTTCCTGCAGTCAGGTACCCATGCATTCTCTTATACATTTTTTTCGTATCTAACAACCCCTCAAAACCCTCATTGACCTCAAGGAGAAATTATGGAAATTCAGTCCTCATTTTTTCTTCTATCTCCCTAGAGTTCTCAAACTTTAACATCCCTTTCCACTTCATTAGCACTTCTACCATCCATTGAGAATTTCATCTGGTGCATAGGGTACTCTCAGGACTTGGTTCAAAATACCAATCTTCATTCATATAATCTGCCAATGGTTGTGGCTCGGTATTCGCAGCTATGACTTTCTTTAGTATTGAAGCATGAAAAACTGGATGAACCTTTGTATCTTTCGGGTAATTTTAGTTCATAGGCTACCTGACCTATCCACCAGATCACTTCATAAGGCTCGTAATATCGAGGGTTAAGCTTTTGATTAACTCTCTTAGCCAACTTCTTCAGCTTATAAGGTGTTATCAACAAATACACCATGTCTCCTCTGTTGTACTCCATCTCCCTTCCATGTTTCTTGGCCTAATTTCTCATGATATTTTGTGCCCTCAAAAGTTGCTCCTGCATTTCTTCCAACATCTCATTTCTCTTTGTTGTCAATATGTGAACTTCGTCTACAAATGAGACATTCACATCACCTCTAACCAATATTAGGGAAACTCTCTCATACAAAACTTCAAAAGGTGTTGTTTTTTGTGATGCATGGTAGTTGGTGTTATACCAGTATTATGCCCAGTCTAACCACTTAGGCCATTGTTCTAGCTTCCTTCACGTAATGCATCTCAAATAAGTTTCTAAGCACCTACTTACAACCTTTGTATGTCCATCAGTTTGTGGGTGATAAGCACTACTATACTTCAACTTTGTCCCTGTTTGTTTGAAAATTTCAGACCAAAAATTGATTAGAAACACCTTATCCTTATTCGACACTATAGAAATCGGGAAACCATGCAATCTTCCTTGATGAATAAATCAGATATGTCTCTAGCGGTGTAAAGGTGGCTTACGGGTATGTGTCGCATCGCGCGAAAAACCGGCGGGAAAAGAAAGAACAACAGAGCCGCCACCGTGCGTTATTTATCCCAAAAGAGGGAAAGGAAACGCTCAGAGTAAACCTGGGAAAGAACATGGTCTCGCGACCAAAGAGAATGGGTTCGGGAGTCGGTTATGCGAAGGGAAGGTATTAGCACCCCTACGCATCCGTAGTACTCTACGGGATCCACGCACAAAAGGAAGGATAAATTGGTTGCTAAACACTGCTCAAATATTCACACACACTGGCTGAAAGAAACGAAAGAGACTGACTGAAACTGGACTCGGCAGGATGTCGCATCCTGGGCCTACTTAGTCTATCAGGCATAGACATCAGAGTCAAAGTAGCTCGGACTGGGGAAACAACACATGCTCGCTAGGATATCGCATCCTATGCATACGTATCTTCTCGGACGAGAGAAGAATCAGAGCATTCGTAGCTCGGCTGACACGCACACAAACAAACACAGGCAAAGGCAAACGTGGAGCCCGAATGCCAATCACTGGACTTATATCGGCATCCGAACCTAAACACACACAAGAAGGCAAACATGGAGCCTGAATGCCAATTGCTGGACTTACATCAGCATCCGAACCAAACACGCGCACACTGGAACCCAAATGCCACTCGATGGACTTACATCAGCTTCCAAGCACACAACAACACAACAAGTTAATAGTGAGTCGGGGACTCGAGCCTATAACTGTCAAACAACACACACAAAAAGGAAAAGGGCGAACAAACAAACTAAAAGGGAGACTAGAGCTCGAGCCTAATAGTTGCCACGCAAACAAAAAGAGGCGCTGAGACGTCAGAAGGAACACAAAGGTTGAAAGGACAAACTAATAGGGAGACTAGAGCTCGAGCCTAATAGTTGCCAAACACACACAAAAAAAAGAAAAAGGCGCCCGGAGAGATCAGCTCAATCTCCTGCCTACATACTTCATCTGGTATGAAGATCAGGGCGATGTAGTTCCCCTACGCAGGGATAAAGGACTAGCCTAACCAGATAACAGAAGGAGACACAACTAGGGAGACTACGACTCGAGCCTAGATGTTATCATGCAAATCATCCCTAAGTTAAGGTTTCTAGCTAAATGGCACAAGGGCCAACCTATCCTAAGTATGGCTCACACGGGAAGCAAGCCACACACACTTAACTTGCACAGGAAGCAAGCCAAGCAAAACCTAACTTGCACAGGAAGCAAGTCTAAACTAAACCTAACTTGCACAGGAAGCAAGTCAAACTATCCTAACTTGCACAGGAAGCAAGTCAAACTATCCTAACTTGCACAGGAAGCAAGTCAAACAATCCTAACTTGCACAGGAAGCAAGTCAAACTATCCTAACTTGCACAGGAAGCAAGTCAAACAATCCTACAAGCACAGATAGCACACGCTATACACAAACAAGTGGCTCAAACAAGGGTTAGGTTTTAGTCAAGGGGTCATATCAACCTCAACAAACAAACCTCTGGAACTGGGTGAATGTTGCTCTTAACCTTGCCATTGAGGGGCTAAGGTGAAGCAGATGAAAGGATGAAGTGAGGATGAGACCTCACAGCTCTTATCCCTGGCCTGGGAGAGTTCAAGACAAGAATGTGTGGGTTCAGAAAGTGGGAACCCTGCTACACATTTAATACTGACTCAACTGTACAATTGTACAAGATCTTGGGTTTGTATCTGCAATGCATCAACACAGTGGTGTGAGCAAAGCGGATGACACACTGAATAGTGGGGGATAGACTGCATATCCCTACCTTCCACCAATTGCCTCTTCACTTAGGAGGACTTTGACTCTATGCAAGGACAAAGTTAAACATCCACAAACATTGCCTCTTAAGGAGGGCTTCAGACAGTTGCCTGGCCAAGTAACAGGCCAGGTCTCCCAGACTACATGGAGTAAAAGAGACATACCTCAATGCAAGTTGCTTATACAAACAAAGCAAAGTAAAAAGTTCACAAGGAACTAAGCAACTAAAGCACCTGAAACAGTCAAGCAGATGTTAGTATGCAACTTCAAACAAAACAAACAGAAACAGACAACAACAGTCCATTAGGGGGCACAAGGATGTGCAAGGCACAAGGCTTATGGCATGTGAGCCAAGCCACCTACAAAACAAAGAGGTTAGACAACAATATTCAAGCAAGCTCAGTCAAAAGAATTGGTCTCAATGGCCATTTGATAGTCAACCTGAAATTACAAACTCAAAGGTGAGTAACAGGACCACTAGGGCAAGCCTAGGGTCAAAAGTGAACGAGAAAGTTAAAACAGCAAAGGGCAAGCATCCAAAATTATGTTCAAACAATTAGGAGACAAAACCAATTGGGTTCACACTCATATCAATCACTATCATCATTTCATGAACAGATTAGGTCAAAACATGGCAAACAGAAGCTCATAGAAGTCAACAGCAAGACTTGCATAAAAAGCAATCTAAACATTTTCCAAAAATCATCAAATAAATCATGATCAAACCTAACACATAGCATGGTAAGCATGTCAAATTTCATCCCATTTGGACAAGTGGAAGGCAGTCAATGAAAATCAGAAAGTCAAAGTACATTTGAACATGCTCAAAGAAGTCAACCAAACATGCATCAACTTAGAAAAATCATAAGTCAAGAATGGTGTATGATAAATGAATGGGACTAAAGCCATGGCAAAGATGAGGATGTCTAGTTATCACATATGAAATTTCATGGACATACAATATGGTATGAGGATTTCACAAAAGATCTGGCAAGGTATAGCACAAAAAGTCAACAAATGACTAAGCATGGGAGAAAATTCTCACATAAATGGAAAACAGCAAGATTAATTCCAAGAAAACTCATACATCAATTAGACATACAAGGGATCATTCATGCAAAATTTGGAGTCATTTGGATGTGGGGAAGTGTGTGAACAAAAATTGTGGAAATGCATGATCATGGTATGACACCAAATGCAACACATGACTTCAAAAATCATAACTCTCAATCCACAAATGATAAATGCACAAACTTTATATGGAAATGAAAGTCAATGTGTCTAGTTTTACCACAAAAAATTTCAAGCTCATTGGATGCAATATGGCAATTTCACAAAAGGAATGGCACAATGTATCATTTTGGCATACATGTCAAGAAAATAATTATCATTAAAAATCCAGCCAATGGAAAATTAATTAAAAATCATGATTAAATAAAGGACACATTCATGAATATGAGGAAAAAATTTCAAGATTTTTGGATGAAATGTGAAAGAGAAATAAATTGTGGAAGTTGGATGAAATTATGGATGCAATATGAACAAAATAGCATGAACTAGTGGTCAAACCAAGGTCAACCGTGGCAAATGTGTAATTCTGAGCTCACTAATCAAAGCTGTGCGTTTTGGCAAGGCAAAACGAAATGTTTTCATTGGTCCTCAGCCAATGAAACAGTGATCTTGCCAATCATCTCAAATTTTCTGATTTTCACATAAACCCTTGGGGTTTCCAACATGGCAAAGGCATTGGCAACAACAGCAGCACACAAACTCAACCAGCAACAACATTCATCAACCAATGTCCATCATCATATCGAAATTTAAACATGGTAAACAGCAGGGGAGTGATACAAACATGTTCATGCATACCTAGCTAGCAACAGACCAACACACATTCATGCAAAATTTGGGCAAATTCATCATAACAGCAGCAGGGCATTCAGGATATCTCCAACATTCAACATTAATCATGAAATTCAAAAAAACATCAAGCAGAAACAGGGCATTGGTGTAGTAACCTTCATGCAACCTCAAGCAAACAACATGACAGTAGTAATGCTCTTCAATGCAAATATATTATACACAACAAAACCAAGACAAACATGAGAGATTTCTAGGCATGAGTTTAAAGTTTAAACACAACAGCAGGGTATATGCAGCAATGGTATGTCAAATTCAATAGCAGACCAAACACAATGTAATAGCATAGCCATGAAATCAATCACATAATCACAAGCAATAACATCAGCCAAACTTGTGCATACATAAAGTCATGATTTATGGAAAGGACCAGGGTTTCAACTACAGCAGCATGCACCATCATTATTCAAACAGCAATCACCAAATCATGAACAACATCATCCAACAATAAAATATGGCCATGAGCATTTATCATCATGCAATCCTAGCTAATCAGCAAGACAACATAAGCATGAGGAATTTTTCTGGACAAATTCATGATTCAAGCATAACAGCAGGGCATTAGCAGCATCAATTTCATGGTTCATCAATCATCATGTCATCATCATTATAACACAAAATTTGAGCAAGCAATCACAACAGCAGGGTATATGAAATACTTCATGCAACATGAGTAACAACAATAGCCAATCCTCATAAGAACAAGGTTTCTGTAAAAAGCCAGCATCAATTTCAGTAGCATTCATCAATTCAACTCCATGGTTCAACAATCATCCAATAAGTTTTCGAGCAAAAACACACAAGGGCATGGCATAATGACCATCAAGCAATATCAATCACCAACCAAACAAGCATTAGCCATGAGAAAAATCTGGACAGGATTAGGGTTTCAAGATAACAGCATGATCATCATCTTCATGTAAGCCTGAAAAATCAAAATGCTCAGAAATGCAAACTAAACACACTAATAGCTTCAACACACACCAGGCAACAAGAAAATAGCAATGGTCTTCATTGAATCCACCACAAATGAGCAAATCGAAGGAACATAACTTCAAGCATGAAAAAAGAAAACCATGTTTCTCTCAGCATAACCAAATCATTTCAAACAAATGAACATTCATTAGAATCAGCATCATGTAATCTATCTAAAGCATATCATGGCATGGTAAAAGAAGGAGGTCGAATTGCTTACTTGTTTTTGAAGACAATGTGAAACAGGGTTGTGTTGAGTGATTCAGAGTAAAACAGATGACCACACAGCTACTAAATGATGGATGATGGAGCTTTTTCACCTTAAGAATACCTGGAACTCTTCACAGCTCGAAATGCCATTAGTGGTTCTTGAAGGAAACAGAGCAACAGGCCATGCTACAGTTGAGGTTTGGTGGTTCAAAGGGGCTCCAAAGATGGTCCAGATGAAGGAATGATGGAGAAGGGCTCGAGGGTTTTTATTGTTTTGCTTTGAAAATCTCAATCTGCAAAATTGCAAGAAGGAGAGGATATGTATTTTCTGTGTGGTGGCTGTAGCTTCTTCTTCTTTTGATCTCAGCAACCTCAAAAACAAATGCCAATGTATCCTGTTTTCTTCATGGATGCTGTTGTCTTGCAGTGTCTTGACAGCCTCTTTTGAGATGCAGTGCAGGGGTGTGGTTTTTCGAGCAAGGGCCAGGGTGTTTCCTCCTTTTCTGCTGCAGTATGGTGGCAGACTTTGTTGATAATGCCAAGCCAAATAATCAGGTCCAGTTTTAGAGAGTGTGTGGAATTGTGGAGTTTTGCAGAATTTCCAAATGCAAAATCAAAAATGGCCAGGTGAGAGAGTGAACCCTTGTGCATCAGTCAGTTTTTGTTAGAATGAAAAAAATGCCCTCCTCCCCATTTGCCTTGGCCAAAATGGTTTTTGTGCCATGCTGCCCCTGCTGCTACTGTCATGACAGAAAAACATGGCCTGAATTCTGCTGCTCTCAATATGGCATGGTATGGTTGTCCTTTAAGTGCACAGCATGGTGTGTTTTTGAGAGGAATGTCAAGAGTGTTTGGTCTGTGGTTGCTTCAATTGGATTTCAAAAGGACAGAAGGAATGCATAATGCCTGCTGGACAGTACAAGGCATGGCCTCATGTTGGTTTTTGACTGCAATATTAGGTTTCACATTGCATTTTAATTGACAGCAGACCAAACATCTCCATGCTGTTTGCTGTTGCTTCAATTTGAGGAGGAAAATGCTCAGTCAAAATGAATGAAGCCCCTTTGGTTTTTTTCTATTATGTTTTGACAGAAAATGAGTCTTTATCAAGTCACAAACAAGGCCAGGTTAGGTTTGGTTCATGGTGAGTCTTGCAAGCGGGAAGGGTTTCTTTGGGAATTCTTTTTACAGAAAATTGCAATATGCCAAGTCCTCCATGAATGAGTTCTACCTGTTCTTTTTTGTTGTGCCAGCTTTCTTTTGTGTATCCAAAATGACAGAAAAAGTATGTTATACCATGCTGCTAGGTCTACTTTTGGACAGTACACATTAAGGTGTGGAAGCATGGATGGATGGTTGCAAAGTACTTTCACTTTCCAAATCTTAAGCAAGTGAGCATGGTTCTTTGTTTTGCTGTTAATTTTAGGCTGTAAGTGAGGCTCTAATGACAGAAAAGTTGCTGCATAATGCTGTCCTTTTGAGGTACAAGGCAAGGCATGGACAAGTATGGTTAAATGGTACTTTTCTTACAATTCAAGCAACCAAGCAATATTCACATGTGCTGCATATTTTGACTTTGCAAACACCTTCTAAATGACATTTATGAGCTGTTCCAATTGGCCAAATGTTGAAAAAAAGTTTGAGTCAAAAAGTCAACTCTTGGTCAAACTTACATTTAAATGAAAAAGGTCAAAATATGCCATTTTGATTGGTGAAGTTTTGGCTCATGAAACTTATATTTTTGGAAAGAGGATGAAAAATGTGGTTTGTAGGAAAAAACCCCACCAAATTTGGCCAAACGGTTTGGGAGATATGGCCCTTTGAAGTTCAAGATTTTCTGAAATCGATTCGATCATAACTTGCCAACCATACATGGGAATTGAGAGTTCTAGGACTTTTTGGAAATGGGAGAACAAGATCTTCAACTTTCATGTTGGGCAAAAATTCATTTGAGGCTTGTATCAAGATGTAAGTTTGAGGATCAAAACTTTCCATTTTTGGTAAGTTTCAATTACAGGCCCAGTTTCCATTTTGGGAAATTCATGATCTGGCTTCAAATTCTTCCATGATGGTGTTTGGCATGATGTATGATGACTATTTGGACATGAATGAACTCTCACAAACCAATTCCAATCATCCAATCACTGATTAAATGGACAGTTGACCAACAGTTGACTTTTAGGGTTTCTGACTGATTGTGCATTAACTGATGACTTCCAAACCCTAATTCCTTGAGAACTTGACTTCAAATGATGTCCCAAGTTGTATGAACTCTTGATTATTGACCATGGTGCCTAAATTCCACAAGAATGACCACCATCCATTGCTTTGACTGACAGTTGACTTTTTTAGGGTTTTTGACTGTCTGTGTATGAACTGCTGACCTCTGAGCCCTCAACCCTTGACCAAAATACTTCAAATAGACCTCCAAGCCATGTGAACTTGTTGGACAAACCCCAAGGCCTTGATTCAATGAGAAATTCTTTTACTTGCTTGGTTGACTGATCAGGAGATTAGTTTGACCTGATTCTTGATTGCTTACTCTTGAGGCACCTGAGGGATAATGCAAATGCTATGCAATGGATCATGATATGCCATGACCTAATGTGAAAATGTATGCATGATGATAGGTGCAAATTTGAGGTGCTACAGCTGCCCCTATTCAATCAGCTGGGAACCCGAATGGATGAGAGCAACGGCTGTCAGACTTTCAGGGTAAACAGGGATTGAATACCAAGAACCGTAGAATTTGCACAACACAGGGATCCACCAATGGAAACGTCCACTGGGATTTGATTTATTGCTGGGTATATATTTGTTTTTTTTTGGTTTTGTTTTCAAAGGGTACGGCCACATCCAGACATCGCAACGACGATGAATGGGGAAAGAAATCACAACTAGATGCCAACGGACAACTAGGAAAAACTCGACGTTTACCAAGACCAACGGAGAGGTAACCAGACATTATTGAATAACTGGGAGGGATACAACCATACGTCAACGGACGAAATGGGAAAAACTCAACGTTTACCAAGACCAACGGAGAGGTAACCAACTGGGGACGACCAGGAAAAACTCGACGTTTATCGAAACCAACGGAGAGGTAACCAACTGGGGACGACCAGGAAAAACTCGACGTTTATCGAAACCAACGGAGAGGTAACCAGACATTATTGAATAACTGGGAGGGATACAACCATACGTCAACGGACGAAATGGGAAAAACTCAACGTTTACCAAGACCAACGGAGAGGTAACCAACTGGGGACGACCAGGAAAAACTCGACGTTTATCGAAACCAACGGAGAGGTAACCAACTGGGGACGACCAGGAAAAACTCGACGTTTATCGAAACCAACGGAGAGGTAACCAGACATTAATGAATGACTGGGGAGACTCGACCAGACATCAACGGATGAATGGGAGAAAACTCGACGTTTACAGACATCGGAAGATGATGTTTACAGACACCAAAAGGATCGACCAGACATTTACAGATGAATGGGAATACTCGACGTTTACAGACATCGAAAGATGATGTTTACAGACACCAAAAAGATCGACCAGACATTTACTGATGAATGGGAATACTCGACGTTTACAGACATCGAAAGATGATGTTTACAGACACCAAAAAGATCGACCAGACATTTACTGATGAATGGGAATAAGAAAAACACAACCAGACGTCGACGGACGACTGGGAAAAACTCGTCGTTTATCGAAACCAACGGAGAGGTAAATCCACATGGGGAGGATACAACTAGACATCACCGGATAACTAGGAAAAACTCGACGTTTATCGACACCAACGGAGAGGAGTAATCTTCACTAGGGAAGGGATAGCGACGTTATGAACATCGAAAGAGGATGTTTACCGACATCAAAAGAAGACCAGACACTTACGCATGACTGGAAATCACCGAAAGATGGTGTTTACCGACACCAAAGAATACCAGACACGGGTGCTGACAGGGTATACTGACATTCTCAAAATGACAGGGCTAGGCTGAACACTTGCAGGGGGCCTTACTAGGGAGAAACAAACTTTCTGTCACTAACAGGTGAGGAAATAAACCTCTGTGGGGATTATAAACACCAAATGTTGACTGGAGTAACTGTAGCCAATGCGTTGTACAGGTCGAACAAAAATCCGTTTCTGCAGGGAATACGGTTTGATGGGGTTTCGAACACATGAATGCATATGTTTGAATTTTTCTATGGCGTAATGCTCCATTTAGGAATGGAAATGCTACGCGATTTTTTGAAGATGCGATGATTACTACATGCAAAATGCAAATGCACCCTGGCTAGGGAGCCAAAATGATCAGATACTCTGACTCCGTGGGGAGACTCCTCTTGGGGAAATATTCTGCGGGGAGCTCTGCTTGAGGAATGGTAAAGCAACTTCACACCCATGTTGAAGAATAGCACTGCTGCTGGGAAAAGGTAAACTCCGCTGGGGATACAGATATCAGTCTACTACAGAAACCCGTCCAATCCATTGGTAGGATGAACTCTGCTG
Organism: Lathyrus oleraceus; assembly: GCF_024323335.1. NCBI lineage: Eukaryota > Viridiplantae > Streptophyta > Magnoliopsida > Fabales > Fabaceae > Lathyrus > Lathyrus oleraceus. Next base: position 148,009,769 of record NC_066580.1, read on the forward strand.
GAGAAATAAATGCTACTCCACTAGGGACGACCCAACCAATCCATATGTAGGAGAATCAACTGCTGGAGATGTATTTTATGAGACCCGCTCCACTCGGGGAACTTGCTGAGGAAAACCACACCATTCTGCTGAGGAGAACAATCCTAGTGGAGAGAACAACCATAGTGGTGAGAGTAACAACTCTGTCGAGGATGATAGCACGTCATATCATACTGGAGATGAATTCCCACAAACCTGCTTGGGATAAGCACTCACGGCCACACTGGAGATGATAGCATCACAAAACCAATTGTTGGGGAACACACCAACAGTCTACTGATAAACTCCACTGGGGTGCTCCCGGGGAAAATAACTGCCAGGCGCTCAGCAGGGATTCTCAACTGGGGAAATCTGTAAGCACAGGCCTGCTGGGGAGAAGCAATCCTTAGATCTGTTGGGGAAAGAAAGTACTGTCTACAGGCATCTCTGCAGGGGAAATAACTCTGATAGCTTCAATACTGACTTGGGCTGGGGACGTGATAACCTTCAGGCTTGCTGAGGAGACAACGATCTCGAATCTGCCAGGGAGATCACACTCTCAATCCTCTGGGGAGATACCGCTTGTTTGACAGGGGTGTCGGTCGACTCGTCGAACACCAGTATCCATCATCCACCCATAGTGCTGACTTTCCACTTTTAAGAACTCCCAGACTCTTCTGGACTTTTCTGCTCCATCATCTTGTATTCCAAATCTCGTCCGTACTCCACGGGGATTGAACTCTTGGGATTCATACATACTTTCCAATCATCAGACTTTGAAGAGTCTTCTTGATTAAATTTCCAGGACCGTTGTCGTAATCCTTTACCGTCTTTTCACGATTCATCTATCCCTTGCCCCTGGTTGGACTCTGAGGGGATCTTTCGTCAAAAAGATTCATATTACAACCGGCAAGTGAATGAAAATGTCTAACAGCACCTGCACAAGAGATCGTCAGATAAAAACGTGCCCCAGGTATGCCCCAGGTGTTCTGATATTTCAACACTTAGGTCACTCAGACTTCCAAGTAAGATTTCCAGATTTCAATCTCACCAGCATACATCAGAAGGGACCTCTATGTTTCAAAATGCAAATATTCTTATCAAAATGAATAGATGTTTCCGTAATCAAAACAGTAATGACACAAAAACAAAATTTATTTGATCGAACACACGCTTTATTTGACTGTAATAATAGATGGCTCACAATTGAGCAACACACGGGAAGCAAATCCTGGAAAGAGGTGATTGCACATAAAAGAAAAAAATCTATCCTAATGGCAACGTGAAACTGTGATCTCATCGGGTTCCAACTCGGTTACACCTCATATGTCCTCAAGACTTTCCGCACTTTCTGTCTTCTGAACAAGACGCTTCCGATTGATCTCTGTCGGGGATTATCCAAGTCATCATGAGCACAAATGATCATACTAGACGCAGTTGTTCGTTTCATTCCCTCTTTTGCCTGGACCTCCCTTTCGGGTTTCAGTCCACCGGGATACCCTTTTTTGCCCAAGTCGCCCTTGCGGGTTTTCAACTTGCCGGGTGTACATTTCTTTTCTTTTATTATCCCTAACTTTTGCCCGAACCTTTCTCTTTTTCTTGGTTCGCCGGGATGCCCATTTTTTGCCTGGACTCTTTATTCTTTTTTTTGTCCAGCGGGTTTCTTTCACGAAGTATTTTCTAACTGCGTCCGCATTCACAGGGAATGGAAAATCGTCGTCATCCGTGGTCGTCAACTACAAGGTTCTGTCAGGGGGAACTTTCTTGACCACGGATGGACATTCGTAACTGTTTGTCCATTTGCCCCACAATCGTTTTGAGGAGGAAGGATCCTTTTCAACCAATTCTTCCGCGTGGTACGCGCGAGGTCATACTTCTTGGTTAACAACATGCTTCGTTCACTGGGTACAACCGCCCCATGCCAGGTAACTGTCAACGCTTTTTCCTCAATTGGACTTGACATGTCATTCCGAGTCCTTATCCAGTCAGTCTTCTCTGATTTCTCATATATCTGTGAGGAAGTCACTGTCCCAAGTAGATGCACATCCCAAGGTTCAATATTCAGGATACAGACTTTATATTCAGCCACCATTGTTGGTGTAACCAACTGGGATCTGGGAAGCACTAACTTATTCACCTCATCTCTTCCCCCTCAGACATCGGAATCCGTTCGGATTCGGGGTCAGACCCCTCCTCCGGGATCAGTCACTCTTCAATCTTTCGATTTGAGTACCTCGAGATGTCCTCATCAGGGACCTCAAACTTCCTTGGTTGAGAACCTTCCATGGGTTGCTTTTAGCTTCTCAAACACTTATCTGATCAGATCCATTTTGGACATTCACAAAGTGGTATGAATCAGCATATACTGTCTCAGTCGGCGAGCAGCCTATGCCAAAGTACATCAAGTTTTTTCGAACAGTGAGTGTATTGTTTCACAGTCGATAAACTTTTTGCTTAGGTAAATTGCATACTCTTTTCGACAAGACTAGTCATGCTGACTCAATACGCACCTCGCAGACCCCTCGAGGATTATCAAGTACCGGATTAACAGTTATCTCTTTCACTGAGGTATCAAAATCAGAGGTTCCTGCAATTTATCTTATCTTTTTTTTTTTTTTTTTTTTTTTTTTTTTTTTAGCAGGATCGACCTCGATTCCTCTGATTCGCTCATAACAAGCCTCGGTAGCTTGATGGACAACATTCCATAAGTGCACTGATTCAGACTCAAAAGTATGAGTTATCTCAAACGGTCAAACAACTTGCCCTAAGTCTACCGGATGCCCCTGTTCTGCTTGGGACTTTGCCATCATGTCATCAACATGGAATTTGCTTTCACGATGAATCATATCACGGAACAAAGTCACCGTAGACCTCTGATACGTGGCACCGGCCTCACGTGACGGAACGACATCAACTTAGAACAAGAAGGTGCCCCTTGTGTGATGGACCTGGTTTACTTCATATCATCTGGAAACAATTCAATCTGGTCTTGGCCAAGAAGCCATCCATGAAGATAAACACTGAGACCTGAGCCATATAATCAACCAATACTTCATCGTGATGTACCGGGAATGCATCTTTCTGATTAGCTCTGCTCGCGTCTTGATAGTCTATTCACACCTTCTCTCTTTCTCATCCTTTGCCGGCTTCAGCTTTTGCTTTCTAACCTCGGTGGAGCTTGGAGTAACAATCTTGAATCGCTCCTCGTGTGGTTGAATCACCTTCTCCTCTTGTTTCAATGACCTGGCTAATTCCAACAAAACACCATCTTCTTCGCCTTTTTTCTCTGGCATGATAGGTTGGATCATCGAAGTCATATAGAGGTGTAACTAAATTGTTATCGATGAGATCAGGAGAGTCACTTTTAAGGTCGGAACCAAATGAATCAAAAGGAAAGAGAATAAAACATTGCCATTTTTATTTGTATTTTTATTTTTAAAACTGCAAAATAAGTGAAAGACAGGGAACACTGTTTTTAATTACAAAAACATCCATTTATTACTGATGCAAAATGTTGCGAAATGAAACACATGAGGTGGCCCTTACAATGGACCAGTACGCTTCGGGAAAAACGTATGGCTTTCATGCAAACAAGATTAAAACACAGAAATACTACACTCCTGGATGAGTGGCAATGATGCTTTTGGAGGCCTTCCAGTTGCCTGGTACGCACGACTTTATCCACGCCTCAAGCTCGCGGTTGCTGTCAACATCTTCACCCACTGAACGGGCATGACCAGGATCCAACATCCCTGCACTGACGAAGGTGTATGGTGGGCGACATCCTCTATTTGGTCTAGACGACTCTTGACCCGGTTGATAACCGACCCCAAACATGTCTGCTTTTATCACGATGTCAATGATCCTTCCCCAGCCTTGCGCCTCTTTGTTTTTTACCACTTCCAGAGCTTGTTTATAAGAAGAAATGGACAACTTCTTCTCTTTCTCAGCAACAAAGGCCTTCTCTACCTGGACGGTTTCAACTGCCAGATGGGGTGCTCCACACCTTAAATCGTCCATTTCTACTTCCTTCATCTTCTGGGTCGTGTCTTTCATCAATACACTTCCCTCTATGGTGACGACCGCACAAGAATTATCACTAACAGGGAAAACTCCATCCTGCTCCAGAGGTTTTGGGACCACAACCATCGGAACCTTTAGCTGATCCTCCTCAGTCATCTCCAATCCTTTCTTGGCCTTCTTCACCATCTTGACTTTTACAGGACCCTTTCTGGGCACAGGGTTGACATCTCCCTTCATAATCTGGGCCAAGTTAATGGTCTCGGAGTCCACCATGTCCTGGACGACATGCTTAAAAGCTCTACAGCCCTCAATGTTGTGTCCGGGTGCCCCAGAGTGAAACTCGCACTTGGCACTCTCATCATAGTTGGCAGGCCTCCGCTGCTGTTCTATAGGAATCAAAATCCTCGGCCGAACTAATCCCAGATCCCTCAACCTTTGGAAAAGAAAGGCATAAGTCACCGGTGGTTCCTCAAACTGGCGATCCTCATTCTTCTTCTTCACCTGGCTCTTAGCTCCTGGTGTCTTCTGTTGAGGTGGCAGTTGTTGCTGTTGAACAGGTGATTTGCTGACAGGAGTGGATACGGTGGCAGCGTAAGGATGATAACGATCTTTGCTACGTTCTTTCTTTGCGGGCACACCGACTGGCTCAACCTTCTTCTTGAATGGACCACTGTCGGAGGGTTTCTCTGCTACAGTACCAGAAGGTTTGTTCACTTCGGAGGACGGAGTCTTCCCCTGGACTTTCTCCACTATCAGCCATTTCTCGATCCTTTCCAATCTTTCAGACATGGCTTTCTGTCCCGAGGCAAGCCCTTGCACAACACTGAACAACTCCCTCATCATCTCTTTCAGTTCAAGGATATCGGTGTTGGGAAGATCCATCAGCTTGGATTTGTTGACCCCCAGCAGGTTATCTGAACAGACAAGCTATGCGCACCAGTTGAATACTGAAACCTACAAAACAGCAAACGGGTTAGTATGACTCACACATGCAATGTCTGTCCGTACTGAGAATATTCAGTCCTGTTTCTTTTTCGGTTTCATTGAGACAGATAAAATTTTATCAACAACATTTTGACATCTGGATGTCTCTCAACCTGAGTCTTAATTAAAAAATAATGGACCCTGAGTACGGACAGACATGAGTTGAATGCAGATGAATGCGAGATGATATGATGCAAATGCATGAATGCAGGCCCTCGTGCCACCAAGTCAACTGTAGACCCTCTGCTTTTATGAATCAGTCAATCTGTGGGATTAAGTCACCATAAATCCAACTTGGGGGGTTCCGAAATAAACGGAACCGGAGATTATATCACTATCTTCACAGGAACAACCACTGAACGGGTGACAAACGGATCCTCTGGACAAGTGCTCTCAATTCAACCCGGGGATCCGAAATAAACGGAACCCGCTGATAAACCATGGACAGAACTCTGGCGTCCCAGAAATAAATGCCCCTAATCCATAGTCACCATCAGTACCAAGAGTCACCAACAAGTCACCAACAATCAGCAACTGTACCTGTAATGATCAAACCCTCCCCACTCACGGGTGTTATCTAGGCCAGGGTAAAGTCGAAGAGAAACACAGCATAAATAACCTTTCGCAGAATACCATCATATACACACCTGAAGTAGGTAACGACGATATCCTACCAGGGTCTGAACTGCTCGTGATATCAATGTTCCGCTAAGTGGCGCCATACCACCCGCTTCCCATGAATCACTCTATTCCTAGGTTCCCTAGATTTCACTCATAGCCTGGGTATTGGGCCTTTTACCTCAAGTAACTCCCACCCCTCAAACAGAGAAACACAGACAGCACAGCAGATGAATATGGATGAAATGCAAACATTAATGCAAACAATAAATGCAAACAATAAATGCACATATATACAATGAATGCAATAAAAACAGCACAAAGCAACCAAAACCCTAACCTAGAGAGCGCTAGGAGAGACTCGCTTAGGGAAGATGGACCAGCAAGAGGTCAACTTCTCTAATGTCCCCAGCAGAGTCGCCAGCTGTCGCATCGCGCGAAAAACCGGCGGGAAAAGAAAGAACAACAGAGCCGCCACCGTGCGTTATTTATCCCAAAAGAGGGAAAGGAAACGCTCAGAGTAAACCTGGGAAAGAACATGGTCTCGCGACCAAAGAGAATGGGTTCGGGAGTCGGTTATGCGAAGGGAAGGTATTAGCACCCCTACGCATCCGTAGTACTCTACGGGATCCACGCACAAAAGGAAGGATAAATTGGTTGCTAAACACTGCTCAAATATTCACACACACTGGCTGAAAGAAACGAAAGAGACTGACTGAAACTGGACTCGGCAGGATGTCGCATCCTGGGCCTACTTAGTCTATCAGGCATAGACATCAGAGTCAAAGTAGCTCGGACTGGGGAAACAACACATGCTCGCTAGGATATCGCATCCTATGCATACGTATCTTCTCGGACGAGAGAAGAATCAGAGCATTCGTAGCTCGACTGACACGCACACAAACAAACACAGGCAAAGGCAAACGTGGAGCCCGAATGCCAATCACTGGACTTATATCGGCATCCGAACCTAAACACACACAAGAAGGCAAACATGGAGCCTGAATGCCAATTGCTGGACTTACATCAGCATCCGAACCAAACACGCGCACACTGGAACCCAAATGCCACTCGATGGACTTACATCAGCTTCCAAGCACACAACAACACAACAAGTTAATAGTGAGTCGGGGACTCGAGCCTATAACTGTCAAACAACACACACAAAAAGGAAAAGGGCGAACAAACAAACTAAAAGGGAGACTAGAGCTCGAGCCTAATAGTTGCCACGCAAACAAAAAGAGGCGCTGAGACGTCAGAAGGAACACAAAGGTTGAAAGGACAAACTAATAGGGAGACTAGAGCTCGAGCCTAATAGTTGCCAAACACACACAAAAAAAAGAAAAAGGCGCCCGGAGAGATCAGCTCAATCTCCTGCCTACATACTTCATCTGGTATGAAGATCAGGGCGATGTAGTTCCCCTACGCAGGGATAAAGGACTAGCCTAACCAGATAACAGAAGGAGACACAACTAGGGAGACTACGACTCGAGCCTAGATGTTATCATGCAAATCATCCCTAAGTTAAGGTTTCTAGCTAAATGGCACAAGGGCCAACCTATCCTAAGTATGGCTCACACGGGAAGCAAGCCACACACACTTAACTTGCACAGGAAGCAAGCCAAGCAAAACCTAACTTGCACAGGAAGCAAGTCTAAACTAAACCTAACTTGCACAGGAAGCAAGTCAAACTATCCTAACTTGCACAGGAAGCAAGTCAAACTATCCTAACTTGCACAGGAAGCAAGTCAAACAATCCTAACTTGCACAGGAAGCAAGTCAAACTATCCTAACTTGCACAGGAAGCAAGTCAAACAATCCTACAAGCACAGATAGCACACGCTATACACAAACAAGTGGCTCAAACAAGGGTTAGGTTTTAGTCAAGGGGTCATATCAACCTCAACAAACAAACCTCTGGAACTGGGTGAATGTTGCTCTTAACCTTGCCATTGAGGGGCTAAGGTGAAGCAGATGAAAGGATGAAGTGAGGATGAGACCTCACAGCTCTTATCCCTGGCCTGGGAGAGTTCAAGACAAGAATGTGTGGGTTCAGAAAGTGGGAACCCTGCTACACATTTAATACTGACTCAACTGTACAATTGTACAAGATCTTGGGTTTGTATCTGCAATGCATCAACACAGTGGTGTGAGCAAAGCGGATGACACACTGAATAGTGGGGGATAGACTGCATATCCCTACCTTCCACCAATTGCCTCTTCACTTAGGAGGACTTTGACTCTATGCAAGGACAAAGTTAAACATCCACAAACATTGCCTCTTAAGGAGGGCTTCAGACAGTTGCCTGGCCAAGTAACAGGCCAGGTCTCCCAGACTACATGGAGTAAAAGAGACATACCTCAATGCAAGTTGCTTATACAAACAAAGCAAAGTAAAAAGTTCACAAGGAACTAAGCAACTAAAGCACCTGAAACAGTCAAGCAGATGTTAGTATGCAACTTCAAACAAAACAAACAGAAACAGACAACAACAGTCCATTAGGGGGCACAAGGATGTGCAAGGCACAAGGCTTATGGCATGTGAGCCAAGCCACCTACAAAACAAAGAGGTTAGACAACAATATTCAAGCAAGCTCAGTCAAAAGAATTGGTCTCAATGGCCATTTGATAGTCAACCTGAAATTACAAACTCAAAGGTGAGTAACAGGACCACTAGGGCAAGCCTAGGGTCAAAAGTGAACGAGAAAGTTAAAACAGCAAAGGGCAAGCATCCAAAATTATGTTCAAACAATTAGGAGACAAAACCAATTGGGTTCACACTCATATCAATCACTATCATCATTTCATGAACAGATTAGGTCAAAACATGGCAAACAGAAGCTCATAGAAGTCAACAGCAAGACTTGCATAAAAAGCAATCTAAACATTTTCCAAAAATCATCAAATAAATCATGATCAAACCTAACACATAGCATGGTAAGCATGTCAAATTTCATCCCATTTGGACAAGTGGAAGGCAGTCAATGAAAATCAGAAAGTCAAAGTACATTTGAACATGCTCAAAGAAGTCAACCAAACATGCATCAACTTAGAAAAATCATAAGTCAAGAATGGTGTATGATAAATGAATGGGACTAAAGCCATGGCAAAGATGAGGATGTCTAGTTATCACATATGAAATTTCATGGACATACAATATGGTATGAGGATTTCACAAAAGATCTGGCAAGGTATAGCACAAAAAGTCAACAAATGACTAAGCATGGGAGAAAATTCTCACATAAATGGAAAACAGCAAGATTAATTCCAAGAAAACTCATACATCAATTAGACATACAAGGGATCATTCATGCAAAATTTGGAGTCATTTGGATGTGGGGAAGTGTGTGAACAAAAATTGTGGAAATGCATGATCATGGTATGACACCAAATGCAACACATGACTTCAAAAATCATAACTCTCAATCCACAAATGATAAATGCACAAACTTTATATGGAAATGAAAGTCAATGTGTCTAGTTTTACCACAAAAAATTTCAAGCTCATTGGATGCAATATGGCAATTTCACAAAAGGAATGGCACAATGTATCATTTTGGCATACATGTCAAGAAAATAATTATCATTAAAAATCCAGCCAATGGAAAATTAATTAAAAATCATGATTAAATAAAGGACACATTCATGAATATGAGGAAAAAATTTCAAGATTTTTGGATGAAATGTGAAAGAGAAATAAATTGTGGAAGTTGGATGAAATTATGGATGCAATATGAACAAAATAGCATGAACTAGTGGTCAAACCAAGGTCAACCGTGGCAAATGTGTAATTCTGAGCTCACTAATCAAAGCTGTGCGTTTTGGCAAGGCAAAACGAAATGTTTTCATTGGTCCTCAGCCAATGAAACAGTGATCTTGCCAATCATCTCAAATTTTCTGATTTTCACATAAACCCTTGGGGTTTCCAACATGGCAAAGGCATTGGCAACAACAGCAGCACACAAACTCAACCAGCAACAACATTCATCAACCAATGTCCATCATCATATCGAAATTTAAACATGGTAAACAGCAGGGGAGTGATACAAACATGTTCATGCATACCTAGCTAGCAACAGACCAACACACATTCATGCAAAATTTGGGCAAATTCATCATAACAGCAGCAGGGCATTCAGGATATCTCCAACATTCAACATTAATCATGAAATTCAAAAAAACATCAAGCAGAAACAGGGCATTGGTGTAGTAACCTTCATGCAACCTCAAGCAAACAACATGACAGTAGTAATGCTCTTCAATGCAAATATATTATACACAACAAAACCAAGACAAACATGAGAGATTTCTAGGCATGAGTTTAAAGTTTAAACACAACAGCAGGGTATATGCAGCAATGGTATGTCAAATTCAATAGCAGACCAAACACAATGTAATAGCATAGCCATGAAATCAATCACATAATCACAAGCAATAACATCAGCCAAACTTGTGCATACATAAAGTCATGATTTATGGAAAGGACCAGGGTTTCAACTACAGCAGCATGCACCATCATTATTCAAACAGCAATCACCAAATCATGAACAACATCATCCAACAATAAAATATGGCCATGAGCATTTATCATCATGCAATCCTAGCTAATCAGCAAGACAACATAAGCATGAGGAATTTTTCTGGACAAATTCATGATTCAAGCATAACAGCAGGGCATTAGCAGCATCAATTTCATGGTTCATCAATCATCATGTCATCATCATTATAACACAAAATTTGAGCAAGCAATCACAACAGCAGGGTATATGAAATACTTCATGCAACATGAGTAACAACAATAGCCAATCCTCATAAGAACAAGGTTTCTGTAAAAAGCCAGCATCAATTTCAGTAGCATTCATCAATTCAACTCCATGGTTCAACAATCATCCAATAAGTTTTCGAGCAAAAACACACAAGGGCATGGCATAATGACCATCAAGCAATATCAATCACCAACCAAACAAGCATTAGCCATGAGAAAAATCTGGACAGGATTAGGGTTTCAAGATAACAGCATGATCATCATCTTCATGTAAGCCTGAAAAATCAAAATGCTCAGAAATGCAAACTAAACACACTAATAGCTTCAACACACACCAGGCAACAAGAAAATAGCAATGGTCTTCATTGAATCCACCACAAATGAGCAAATCGAAGGAACATAACTTCAAGCATGAAAAAAGAAAACCATGTTTCTCTCAGCATAACCAAATCATTTCAAACAAATGAACATTCATTAGAATCAGCATCATGTAATCTATCTAAAGCATATCATGGCATGGTAAAAGAAGGAGGTCGAATTGCTTACTTGTTTTTGAAGACAATGTGAAACAGGGTTGTGTTGAGTGATTCAGAGTAAAACAGATGACCACACAGCTACTAAATGATGGATGATGGAGCTTTTTCACCTTAAGAATACCTGGAACTCTTCACAGCTCGAAATGCCATTAGTGGTTCTTGAAGGAAACAGAGCAACAGGCCATGCTACAGTTGAGGTTTGGTGGTTCAAAGGGGCTCCAAAGATGGTCCAGATGAAGGAATGATGGAGAAGGGCTCGAGGGTTTTTATTGTTTTGCTTTGAAAATCTCAATCTGCAAAATTGCAAGAAGGAGAGGATATGTATTTTCTGTGTGGTGGCTGTAGCTTCTTCTTCTTTTGATCTCAGCAACCTCAAAAACAAATGCCAATGTATCCTGTTTTCTTCATGGATGCTGTTGTCTTGCAGTGTCTTGACAGCCTCTTTTGAGATGCAGTGCAGGGGTGTGGTTTTTCGAGCAAGGGCCAGGGTGTTTCCTCCTTTTCTGCTGCAGTATGGTGGCAGACTTTGTTGATAATGCCAAGCCAAATAATCAGGTCCAGTTTTAGAGAGTGTGTGGAATTGTGGAGTTTTGCAGAATTTCCAAATGCAAAATCAAAAATGGCCAGGTGAGAGAGTGAACCCTTGTGCATCAGTCAGTTTTTGTTAGAATGAAAAAAATGCCCTCCTCCCCATTTGCCTTGGCCAAAATGGTTTTTGTGCCATGCTGCCCCTGCTGCTACTGTCATGACAGAAAAACATGGCCTGAATTCTGCTGCTCTCAATATGGCATGGTATGGTTGTCCTTTAAGTGCACAGCATGGTGTGTTTTTGAGAGGAATGTCAAGAGTGTTTGGTCTGTGGTTGCTTCAATTGGATTTCAAAAGGACAGAAGGAATGCATAATGCCTGCTGGACAGTACAAGGCATGGCCTCATGTTGGTTTTTGACTGCAATATTAGGTTTCACATTGCATTTTAATTGACAGCAGACCAAACATCTCCATGCTGTTTGCTGTTGCTTCAATTTGAGGAGGAAAATGCTCAGTCAAAATGAATGAAGCCCCTTTGGTTTTTTTCTATTATGTTTTGACAGAAAATGAGTCTTTATCAAGTCACAAACAAGGCCAGGTTAGGTTTGGTTCATGGTGAGTCTTGCAAGCGGGAAGGGTTTCTTTGGGAATTCTTTTTACAGAAAATTGCAATATGCCAAGTCCTCCATGAATGAGTTCTACCTGTTCTTTTTTGTTGTGCCAGCTTTCTTTTGTGTATCCAAAATGACAGAAAAAGTATGTTATACCATGCTGCTAGGTCTACTTTTGGACAGTACACATTAAGGTGTGGAAGCATGGATGGATGGTTGCAAAGTACTTTCACTTTCCAAATCTTAAGCAAGTGAGCATGGTTCTTTGTTTTGCTGTTAATTTTAGGCTGTAAGTGAGGCTCTAATGACAGAAAAGTTGCTGCATAATGCTGTCCTTTTGAGGTACAAGGCAAGGCATGGACAAGTATGGTTAAATGGTACTTTTCTTACAATTCAAGCAACCAAGCAATATTCACATGTGCTGCATATTTTGACTTTGCAAACACCTTCTAAATGACATTTATGAGCTGTTCCAATTGGCCAAATGTTGAAAAAAAGTTTGAGTCAAAAAGTCAACTCTTGGTCAAACTTACATTTAAATGAAAAAGGTCAAAATATGCCATTTTGATTGGTGAAGTTTTGGCTCATGAAACTTATATTTTTGGAAAGAGGATGAAAAATGTGGTTTGTAGGAAAAAACCCCACCAAATTTGGCCAAACGGTTTGGGAGATATGGCCCTTTGAAGTTCAAGATTTTCTGAAATCGATTCGATCATAACTTGCCAACCATACATGGGAATTGAGAGTTCTAGGACTTTTTGGAAATGGGAGAACAAGATCTTCAACTTTCATGTTGGGCAAAAATTCATTTGAGGCTTGTATCAAGATGTAAGTTTGAGGATCAAAACTTTCCATTTTTGGTAAGTTTCAATTACAGGCCCAGTTTCCATTTTGGGAAATTCATGATCTGGCTTCAAATTCTTCCATGATGGTGTTTGGCATGATGTATGATGACTATTTGGACATGAATGAACTCTCACAAACCAATTCCAATCATCCAATCACTGATTAAATGGACAGTTGACCAACAGTTGACTTTTAGGGTTTCTGACTGATTGTGCATTAACTGATGACTTCCAAACCCTAATTCCTTGAGAACTTGACTTCAAATGATGTCCCAAGTTGTATGAACTCTTGATTATTGACCATGGTGCCTAAATTCCACAAGAATGACCACCATCCATTGCTTTGACTGACAGTTGACTTTTTTAGGGTTTTTGACTGTCTGTGTATGAACTGCTGACCTCTGAGCCCTCAACCCTTGACCAAAATACTTCAAATAGACCTCCAAGCCATGTGAACTTGTTGGACAAACCCCAAGGCCTTGATTCAATGAGAAATTCTTTTACTTGCTTGGTTGACTGATCAGGAGATTAGTTTGACCTGATTCTTGATTGCTTACTCTTGAGGCAACTGAGGGATAATGCAAATGCTATGCAATGGATCATGATATGCCATGACCTAATGTGAAAATGTATGCATGATGATAGGTGCAAATTTGAGGTGCTACAGTATGAAGTGGGCATATTTAGTCAATTTGTCCACCACTACTATAATAGTGTCAATACCATTTGTAACCCCCCAGACTGCTTTTAGGATTATCAACTGACCCCACAAACTAACACGAGTCTTTTCAGCATGTCTTTTCCTCACTCACACATTTTTCGGGAAACTTTCCAGAAGATCACTCATCCAAATACTACTCCAAATTAAGCACGTTTAACTGTGGAGTTCTTAGCTATTAGGCTACCGAAAAGAATATGCATCTTGTTGGTATAGGTAAGACCAATCAATCCTTATAGGCCTTCCTTCAACCATGCAGTCTCATCCCTACACAACCGCAGGATCCCTCTCATTTCGATGTGAATTCGACGACCACTCTCCACACTCTTCGGCCTCAAGTGTTACATCCACTATCCTCCCTCTTCAACCTCGGATGTTACATGCCTACATGCTTCTGCTTGGTTCGTCCCCGAACCACATCGTACTGGAAGAGGTATGACTCAGATACCCTTTGTAACGCCCTAGACTCCTTTCAGGATTACGACCCCACAAACCAACACGAGTCTTTTTAGTATGATTTGTCCTCACTCACATGCTTTATGGGAAACTTATCAGAAGGTCATTCATCCAAATACTACTCCAAGTCAAACACATTTAACTGTGGAGTTCTTAGTTGTTAGGATACCTAAAAAAAGATGCATCTTGTTGGTATAGGTAGTATCAATCAATCCTCATAAGTCTTCCTTCGACCATGCAGTTCCATCCCTGCACAACCTCAGAATCCCTCTCATTCCGATGTAAATTGGGTGACTACTCTCACCCTTCTTCGGCTTTGGGTGTTACACCATTCACCTTGGGTAACTATCCCAAAAAATCCATGGATATATCAATCCAGATTTGAGTAGGGACTGGTAATGGTTGTAACAGCCCACCCAGACTTAGAGTTTGGTATTCGTTTCTTTGATAGACTTCACATGCTTGGACATGTTCTTGGATTCTTTTTCTCATCCTCTCATAGTAGGCAACTCTAGCAATCTTCTTATAGATTCTCAAATACCCCAAGTGTCCTCCCACTGATGGGTCATGAAACTCATGCAGAATCCATGCAACTCTAGGTAAATCTTTAAGAATCACAATCCTTCCTTCATGATATAATCTCCCCCTTTTAATTGAAAACCCATACAACTGAGAGGATCACATATCAAACCCTTAACTACCCCTTTCAACTTCTTATCACCTTATATTTCTTCTTCTAGTCTCTCTCACGCTTCAAACCACACCTTCGTAAGTGTATTACATCGCATTTGTCTAGATAATGCATCAACTACATTGTTCTCTCGACCAGACTTGTATTTGATCTCAAAGTTAAAACCTGTCAACTTAGGGATCTATTTTTATTGATCCTCCCCCATACCTCATTGTTCAATTAGGAATTTCACACTCTTTTGATCTGTGTGCACCTTGAAATGCCCCCTAGTAAATCAGGTCTCCATTTCTGAATTGCAATGACATTATCCATAAATTCTCTCTCGTATACTGATTTACTTTGAGCTTTGTATGATAAGGTCTGACTCATATATGCTATGGGCTTTCCTTCTTGCATTAGAACTGCCCCTCCCTTCCCCGAAGCATCAGTTTCCAACACAAATTCCTTTCCACAATCCGGCATGGCTAGTACCAAAATAGTGGTCATAGTTGTCTTCAACTAGTTAAAAGCTATTTGGGCTTCAGTGCTCCACATAAAACAATCCTTTTTAAGGAGCTGAGTTAACGACCAAGTTATCTTTCCATAATTCATTATGAATTTTCAATAGTACTCTGCTAATCTCAAGAATCCTCTTAGACCTTTCAAATTTTTTGGTTGTGGCCATTTCAACATGTCTTCAATATTTCTAGGATCAACTTCTACTCCTTTCCCATAGATAATATGCTCTAGGTACTCAATCTTCTCTTGTGAAAGTGAACATTTATTTCCATTTGCATACACCTTACGACCTTAGGATTAACAATATCTCCTTTAAATGTTTCTTATGATCATCCTTATTTTTGTTGTAAATAAGGATATCATCATAAAACATTAAACAAAATTTCCCCAAATAAGGCCTCAAGACTTCATTCATGGGAGCTTGTAAGGTTGGTGGAGTATTTATTAGGCCAAAAGGCATAACCAAATACTCATAATGGCCTTCGTGCGATCTAAATGTAGTCTTAGCTATATCTTCCTTCTTCATTCGTATTTGATGGTAGCCCGACTTCAGATCCAACTTCAAAAAAATAAGGGCTCCTCCCAATTCATCTAATAGTTCTTCAGTTATTGGAATAGGAAACTTGTTTGGGGATAGTTACCTTGTTCAAAGTTCTATAGTCGTGCAAAATCTCTATCCTCCATTTTTTTTTCACAAGCAGAAATGGGCTAGTAAAGGGATTGGTGATATGTCTTACTATTCCAGCTTGCATCATGTCTTTCATTATGTTTTCTATCTCGTTTTTATGATATAAAGGATATCAGTTGAGCCTCAAATTAGGGATTTCAGCCCCAAGTTTCAAAACAATAGCATGATCATGATCCCTAGTCGGTGGTAATCTATATGTCATGTTGAAAATGTCCTCAAACTCTTCCAGAATATTCTCCCATTCACCCCACTGTTTTGAACTGACTTTTTCATTGATGTTCTCTACCATATCATGCACAAATAATCTCATTAACTCACCTTTCAAAGCCTTCACCATTGCCTTCCAAGAAACCTTCCTATTACACAAAGTAGGATCACCATGGATAAGGTAATTTTGTCCTTTTCTCTCCCATTGCAAACACAAATTACCAAAGTTTGTTGCAATAGTGCCAAGACTAGCTAGCCAGTCCATGCCGAATACAGTTTCTGATCCTCCTAACTCCATAATGAAGAAATTTTGATGGAACACAACTCATTGGATTTGAAACTCCAACCCTTCACACATTCCCTTATTTCTTACCTTTCCCTATTCCATACCTCAATCACATAAGTAGGGGTGTCAACTATTTTTAGTCCCAATTCTTCCACCAGTTTTGAAGCTATGAAATTGTTAGTAGGTCCTAAATCAATTAACGTTACCACTTTTTTGTCTCATATTTTCACCCACACCTTAAAGGATTTGTTAGAAGTAAATCTAGCTTGACTCTACAAGGACAGTTTTAGTATCTTTAACCCCCCCACATCTTCCTCTTCACTCTTTGGTTCCGCAACTAACACTTCCCCTTCTTCTTCACCACTACTATCCTCACACAACTTCAAACTCACGTGTTTAAACTTGCATATCTGCTCCATATTCCATTTGTCTCCATATTTTTCTTGCTCTTTTCCTCCAATTCTACAGGGTTCAACCTTCTACCCTTAAATTTATCATTCACCCCAGTACTACCCTTACCACCATCCTTCTTGGCTCCACTAAAATCTCCAAGATCCTTAATTCTGACCATGCCCCTCTATCCTTCCAAGTATTTCCCTTCCTCATCAGAATTTCATTTCTTTCCATAATAAGTATAGCACAATCCATTAGTTCATCTAGATCATGGCTTTCATGCAACTTCAGTTCGGCTTGAATCTCCTCCTTCAATCCATTTAAGAAAATGAAATCCAACATAACTCTCTCCTCACGTCGTAAGGGAGCTACCATCATCTCAAACTTCTCTTTATACTCCATCACAGTCCCCTTTTGCCTTAAACTCAATAACGTCCCAACAAATTACACAACAATCCCCATTGGAAACGTCGTATCATCGCTAGCTTAAATTCATCCCACGTCTTCAATGGCGCCTGCTCCTCCCACCATTGAAATTAGTACAATGCCTTTTCCTTCATAACTAAAACCACTACATCGATTTTGTCTTGAACACCTCCAGTTTCCTCCGGTTATAGTAAAATCTATGATCGTTATTGTCATACCCCAAAATTTATCCTAACCTATACAACCTTCATCTAATCCATGACCCTACTAAACATGCATGCATTCATTGTTTCATCACCATAAAACATTCATAACCAAAGATATATTACACGGGCTAAAAGCACGGTGTTCACACCTGAGAAAAAATTTGAATTTTCCGGATAAAGCTTCAAAAGAAAATGTGCAACAAAGAAAAAATCCTTTTTTTAGTCTGTGTAACCGGTTACCAAAATCCTGGTAACCAGTTACACCCATTTTAATGCAATTTCCAGGTCATTTTTGGTCTGTGTAACCAGTTATCCAAATCCTGATAATCGGTTACACCTATGTAACGAAGGCTCCCTAGGCCATTTTTGGCCTGTGTAACCGGTTACCCTGTGCAGAACAACAACATTAACTTTTTTTAAACTCCAAATGACCCATTTTTTCACCCCCACCTACCCACTTGTTTTCCCTATAAATAGAGGACTATTTCCCCCTCTTGAAGGACATGCTTGCAGCCCCAAAAGTTTTGTCCAAACATCAATCAAACTCTCTCCTTAAACCTAAGCCAAAACAAAAAAAAATCATTCCCTCTCAAAATCACCCCCACCAACTTTTTTCTCCATTTCATTTTTTCCTCAAAATCTTCCGTTCTCTAACATTCATAACTCAACACCTTCATTGAGTTTCAACCATAAACACCTTCATCCAAAACCTCTTGCTTCATTTTCAAGCTCAACACCATAACAACCTAGTTTTTCACATTTTTTGGGTAATGATTATAGCTCAAACTCTTTAGCATTTTTGGTTAAACACTTTCATCTCAAACCTCTTGCTTCATTTTCAAGCTCAACACCATAACAACCTAGTTTTTTCACATTCTCCCCCTCTTGAAGGACATGCTTGCAGCCCCAAAAGTTTTGTCCAAACATCAATCAAACTCACTCCTTAAACCTAAGCCAAAACAAACAAAAAAATCATTCCCTCTCAAAATCACCCCCACCAACTTTTTTCCCCATTTCATTTTTTCCTCAAAATCTCTCATTCTCTAACATTTACAACTCAACCCCTTCATTGAGTTTCAACCATAAACACCTTCATCCCAAACCTCTTGCTTCATTTTCAAGCTCAAGACCATACCAACCTAGTTTTTTTTCACATTTTTTGGGTAATGATTGTAGCTCAAATTCTTTAGCATTTTTGGTTCTGTTTTTGTGTTGGAAATGATTGGGTGTTCTTGGGTTTTTTTTTAGAGAGTTTAGAGTCAAGTTAGAGACAAATGATTAAGTTTGATTTACACATTTTTTTCTTGGTTTTTTTGCTCTTACTACTTTTTATTCACCATTTTCAATCAAACTTTGTTATTGTTATTATTTTCTATTTATTGTTGACTTATTGTTATATTTGTTTGGTTGATGAAGTCTATTAGGTCATGACTATGGTTGTTTAAGGTTGATAAAACCTTCAATGTTTCAGACATATTAATGAATGATCAATGGTTCTATCATGATACTTTGAGACATTGATTGGTTGCCTCTATTTCAATCATATTTGAGTCATTTGATGCATAGATGCAACCATATTTGTATATACTAACTTGCTAATCCATTTGCTTATTGTGATTCCATTAACTACCAATTTCTAACATTTATATTATTGCACTTTATTTCTTTGCTATTTATTTGCTCACCATTTATTTTATTGTTCATTTTATTTCAAGTACTTTATGTTTATGTCCATTATTATCTATTCATATACCATTTACATTGTGTCAATTTATTTGCTTTCTTACCATCTTGTATAATCAAAAGAAAAATTAAAAAAAAAAACTTATAATCATTTGAGTGATATAATCTTCCATTTGCCAAACTATTGATAGATGGACTTGGGGTTGTATAATTTTCATTGCTACAAATCTATTGTTAAATGATTATTAATCATCTTCAATACTTTGCATCAATGATAATTTATCCTTTGATGCGCCATATTTTGAGTTTTTTGACCTATGGATAGATAATCCTCAAATGTCTATTTTGCACATATTACTAACCACTAATTATACTTCAGTAACTTTGTTTACTATTAACCTTTGTTATTGTGATTTTGTTACCATTGACTTATGGTTTATTTTATGTCATTTATACTCATTAATCATTATTATTGTGTTATTATTACTAACCACTAATTATACTTCAGTAACTTTGTTTACTATTAACCTTTGTTATTGTGATTTTGTTACCATTGACTTATGGTTTATTTTATGTCATTTATAGTCATTAATCATTATTATTGTATTATTATTATTATTATTATTATTATTATCATCATCATCTTATGATTTACTTTTATGTCATTACCTTCTAATTTACATTCAAGTACTCATTACCATCGTCACCATCATTGTATAAACTCATCATGCATGTTTATTTTATTGTCATTTATCTTTATTGTTATCATACATAAAAACAACAAAAACATGATAAAGTGATAAGACCAAAAGATATTCTTTCCACTTGTAATCAACTTGGACTTAGAGGATTTCACTTAGGACCTTTGCTTGATGGACTTTGCCCTTATCTTGTAATACTTTGTTTTAACTTTGGATTTCATGTAACTTACATTCATGTTGTAAGAATGACATCATGGCACCACCCTAGGGGACATTTTTGTAATACAATTATCCTTTGTTTAACTTATGTCACTTTTGCACACCACAAGGCTTTCTCTTGGGCTACCTTACAATGATACCCTTTACTTTCTTGTTTGGTTACTTTGTATATCCGTTACATTAGTCAAATTTCATAATCAAATAAAAAAACTTTTGATCCAACGTCAAGTGACATTTTCATAATCAAATTAAAAGCATATTAAAACTACGATTAGTATTGTGCGTCACGAGTCTTAAGTGGTGGAGAATGAGTAAGAATGAAACATTCTTACCCTTATTCTGATTATTTTGGACGCAAGATGCTTGACTTGTCGTCTAGAATACTCACCTCCGTCCATAGACTTTAGTGCAATCTAATCAGAAACAAATCTTCTCATAAACCCTTATTCAAGGTAAAATCAATTCAACCCATCAAACCTTATTTTTGTGCCTTAGGACACCACTCCGAAAACCCTTTTCTCAAAGGTAAAATCAACCAACACACAAATATTTTCTACTCCAAACTACAGAGCTCTGATTCCTCATCACCTGATAAGTGATACGTAGGCACAAAGGCCACAATCCTTGGTGACCACAATAATAAAAACCCAAAATCCAATTCTTTTACATTCTTTAGAAAATAAACCGAAATAAACGAGATAAATACCCACATACATAAACAACCCAAATGGTTTCCACGGAGTACCATGGAAGTGAGAGGTGTTAATACTTTCCCTTTACGTAACCGACTTCCGAACCCAAATCTCAATTGCGAGACCAATTTTTTATTCGTGCACTTCCTGTACGCATATCTTTTTTCTTGAGGATTTTATCGACTATTTCCCTATCGCCTCTCCGATAGAGACACAAATAAAATCCGGTGGCGACTTTCATGTTTTCTGTTTAAACATGACGACGATATGAAGCTATTAAAAGTCTTTTTTTTTTCTCTAAACTGAACCATTTATTGAAAGAATAGGAACAATATACTTTTTTTTTAATTTACTTTTAATAAAAAATTTAAACTTATCTTTCATTTTTCAGTGTTAGTTTGGTTTATTTGTCATCTGATTCAGTTCAAAAATTGTTTGTGCAAGATAGTTCAATCCACCAATTAAATATAACCATTCAATTTTCAAACAGTCATGCTTTTGCACATGTAGAGTTTATGTAAGTTTTAATTTTTTAATTTCGATTTAAAAGTTGGATTTGGTAAGTCTAATTTTGTCTATTTGGTAAAATAGCATGGTATGCTTTTCTACCTCATTAAAAAAAAAGTTGATGTGATTGATTAAGCCTTTGCTTGAAAGTTGGTAGGGAATGGCTTTGGGAGGAAATAAAGGGAAAAGTAGGAAATTTTCTCAACTTGAGTCTACAAGGAAAGGCTTAAACAAGAATCCAATAAAACAAAACTTAAAATGAAACACACAAAAAAAAGGTTGCTTGCTACTACAACAAGTGTTTTTTTTCTAACCCCTCCTAAAGTTCCTACTCTCAACTTTTTTCAGTAAGACATCCATGCTGTTTTTGTGTCTGATATAGGCATGGCAATTGCAAAACCTGACTCTGATTTGCTGAACTTATCTATCACATCCTTGATTAGTTTTCCTGCTATGAAAGATAACCCTGAGGCTGCAAGTGCCATTGAGACATAGTATAACACAGTTTTGAAATATGACTTAGGTGGTCTTTGAGTGTAAACTTTCCCAATAGTAAGCAGAATGATGCATGCAACAGAACTTGCTGCCACTATCGCAAGCTTAACTTCGTCGTAGTAACTCTTATTAATCAAGACGCCGTAGATAATGAGGGGGACAGAACCAAATATCAGGAACGAGAACACGGCTATAACGGCGTGGAACACAAAGTTTGATCGTTGTCCTAGTAGCTCTTGATACCGATCTCGCGCATTTGACTGCACTTGTTCCCCTCTAGCATGACTGTCTTTCAGGTCTTTAAGCTGGAGAAAAGGACAAGAAGAAAAAGGCTTAACTGGGATTTTTCGTATAAAGTAAGAGATCTCGACTGTTACGGAAAAAAATCAATGACTGATGTTCGTAAATGGAAAGCTACTACTCACATTATGTGCAAGGATGAAAAGTCCACCGATCAAATTTGCGAATCCCAGTGCAATAATATTCACTGCAGTAAACACAAGACATGGATTTGTCACAGAAGTACTTAACATTCGGAAACAAATGTATTGATCAATTAACTATGTGTATGTGCGTGTGCGTGTTTGAGAGAGAGACAGCGCACTTACATGGGGTAACACCAGAACTAACTGCGGATGACACAATTCCGAGGCTTGTGATTGACTCAACTAAACCGCCATACACAATGCTTTTAACTATTTCCCACTTTTTCGGTTCAACAATTTCATCTCTACGTTGTTCACGGATACCTACTTGAGTTTGAGGTTCTGTCGCAATAGCACCATCCACTGGAACATTATCTTCTGTCTGCAATGTTGTGATCTCATTTGCTTCTCCACCATCAACGTCGACAATCACATCACCTGCACGATAGTAACAACTAGGCTTATTATACAAACTGAGAAGAAAATTTACTGAAGATAACCATTTCATGAACATACCTTGATTTTCTTTTCTAAAATTATCGATATCCTGCCGAACTTTATTAAGCAGTGAAATATCCGTTTTCAATGGAAATAACGCATCTATTGCAGAACTTGTGCTGTCAAATGACTGAACCGGTGGTTGTGCTCCGCTTTGCCACAAAGAGGAATCAATATTCTTAACAGTTTCAGGCATCTTGTTAACATCTTTTGGTGTATCCTCAATTACTAGAGACCCGACAGTTACACTTGTAGGAACAGGAAATTTCGGTTTCTCTTGATAATGATTCAGAACGGTGCCTTTTGTAGTTTCTCTAGAACTAACAATTGTTTCAGTAGAAGTTGTAGTTACCGAGTTAACACTCTTGTACTCAGATACTGTCCCGTTAGAATAGTTCATTGAGGACGTTACTTCGACAGTATCTGCATCAGAATGATATAATGAAATAAGCAACGCCACTTCGAACAAAATGAATCAATAGAATGAATAATGCAGTAAGAAACTTGAAACTCAATTATGCAGCTTTAAGAATTCTAACGCTCAATTTATCGGTATGATTTCAGTTGATTTGTTTTTGAGAAAACAGATGAAACTATTATCTTTAAATCTCAAGCATACTTGTTTTTGTTGTATCCACTGAAGACTGCTTTCTCTCTCTGTCATCGGTCCTTGGTTTTCTAGTCAGCGATTGTTCTTTTTCTGAAAAATCTATGAAATCCTGCACAACACTCTGCTCTCCATTTGAGGAAATTGTAGAATTCATTGTTTCGTGTCCGTGAATAACACCTGACACCGGTTTTGCATTAATCGGAGCTGCAACAGCAAGTGGACCTTCTGGATGACTAATTTCAGAGGAGGATAGTATAGTCGAAGTTACTGTTGACTGATTCTGCTCCGCAGGACCAGTTCTAGAAGGCTCGTGCGAAGTGTCACCTGCTATACAGAGAAATAGAAAGCGTCGAAAAAGTTTGAAATAAGCTTCATCATCATGCAAGTGAATTCACTTAGAAGTACCGATGTAAAAACTATTAAAAGAACAACAAAAAACCTTGTTCGGTAGATGTTTTCCTCTTATAAGTAAATAACGAGATGAACCAATTTGGATTGGAGACTTGTATATTAGAAGAATTTTGCAAACTGCTTGCAGGATTTTGCAAAGTTTCATGCTTGCCGGAACCACCAAAATTACGGAACAGATTGAAACCTTTTCCTGTCAAAATTAACGAGATCGTTAGGTTCATATATAGCTTGGAGTGCATGAATCAAAGACAACATTATGCTTTGCAAGTTAGAAAAAATAACTGACTTACCACTAGGAATGAAGATGCTGAAGCACGACAAACATCTGAATCCTTCTACTTCTTTCTCGGGATGATCGTCATCGTCGTGATCACGATCAGCAGCAGCAGAAGCAGCAGGAGGTGGATCCAGGTTTGTAATTTCAGATGTTACGCCTTGGTCAACTTCACGTGCAGTACTACTACTAACCACGTTATTTTCAACTATCGATTCTAACCTATCGCGTTTTCCTTTGTTGTCTAATACATGAATGTTCCTTTTTCTTTTCTTGAGGATAACCCTTTTGGTAATGCAAGATTTGCAATTAGGACAAAACAAATCATGTGTCTCTTGTTTTGCAATTACTAGCTCAACATCAAACTCTTTCTCTTGCTGATCAATCTCATTTTTCGAGTTACTTTCCTTTTCGGTTTCTTCATGAAAATTCACAGCAGGTGTAGCTTGTTCGTCAGATGAGTTACATAAAGCGGATAATTCTGAACCATTAGGAAATTTGTTGAGTTCGCTGCGTAAACTACTTTGAATGGCTGAATTTTCCACTTGTACATAAAACTTACTCTCCTCGTGATTTTTAGTATCGCCATTTTCATCTCTATTAAGTCCACTCACTTCATCACCTGCAAACATGAAACAAATTCAATTGAGTTCCAACTTTTTACATAAGATTGTGCATGAACATTAAAGCTGTTTTTCCACTTATATGAAAAGCGGATATGCTATAAGTTCTTAATTAAGCTGTTTTTCCAAATAGGGCTTAAATTTTGAAACTGACTGAGAAAAATCAACTGTGACAATATCACCAACAAATTTAACAACCGAGGTAACTTCAGAATCCAACTCGAACTACACGGATCAGAAAAGCAATTGTGTGTGCTTCAGAATCTTGGCATCAACCACTGACCTTTAGTTTCCCAAACAAAACAAGGTCCATGTTGAATCAAAATTTTGACATTCAGCAGCAGGTGAGGGTAGTAGTATCCCTTACGACTGTCGAATCGGTCCGTCGACCATGTGCAATGGTGACATTTCCACACTCCTTCATCCATAAAAAGTAATTTATTTTCATTCATAGCACTATTATGGATCTAGTAATGTCTTTAACTACACAGACTCAGTTTAACTAATCTTGGTAATGAGAGTGATGCAACAACAAACACATAAAAAATTGAAAAAGCAAAAATAGTATCATCTTTTATTAATCCTCTCAATTAAGATTGCTATAGTACATAATTAATAAAACAAAAGAAAGTGGTTTTTACCTTGCTCTTTGTCAAAGTAAACACTGTTACTATTCTGCACTATATTATCAGCACTAAAAGTATCATCAGTTATGGCTTCTCCATTTGTTGGTTCTTCTCCAACAAACTCAGCCACAGCTACACAATCTTCTTCTTCATCATCATCATCAAAATCGTTGTTATAATCACCAACATTTCCTTTCTCTTCAACTTCTTCCTCTTTCTGCAAAGAAGATCCATCTATGTCTTTCACAGCTGTAGAACCTCCATTGCTATGAGCACCACCACCATTGCTAACAGTAACAGAAGAACAGGAAGACGAAGAAGAAGAGGAAGAGGATGCTACAACCACATCTTTCACAGTGTTTCTTTTCAAAGGAAAATCATCTACTTGATCTTGGTTTTCTTCATTGTCATCATGCAAAATCATGATGGTTTGATGTTGGTTTGACATGGAGAGAGACAAAAAAAGTAAGACAAGATTGGGGTGTTATGGGATAAACATGGACATTATATTGAGTGGAGTTTAATGTTTGTTGTTATGTTTGGTTTTGTTTGAAGGTTTTGCACTTATGTAGCCTCACCTACTTCTGTTTACTTAGACATGGACAAATGAATCAGAGGTTGGTCCCATCTTCGGTTTTGTAAGGATGATAATATTTTCAAATTTTTTCATTACATTGAATATATATATATATAATTAAAAGTAAATGTCTCTTACTTACTAATTATCAATTAAATATTTTTGATTAGCTATCAATTAAGTTGATTTAGTCTTTAACTTTTTTATTAAAGAAGTGATCTAATTAGGAGATTAAGACAAGATAGAGGATTAAGTGTGAACACTTTCTTTTTTTATTGATAAAAACGTGTGTGTTTGTGTGTGAACTCTAAAATGGACTAGAGCACTTAACCACGCCCATAGGTTTTTTTAATAGAACTATTGATAGAAATTAATTTACACACAAAAACAAATCTCATGTTCTTTTTCTTCCTTAATTATTTATTGTTATATTGTAATAATATTTTTAAAGTTTCTCACATTAAGGACATATTGTTGTCCTCGAGCACAACAAATACCCTATTAATTAAACGGGGATGTTTATTTAAGGAAGTGTTTAGTAAACAAATTTTAGAAGAAGATTATTAAAATCGTAGTATTTTTTACAAGTTAAAATTGTAATATTAAAATTATTTTTATTTTTAAGTCATTAGAATATTTAGTAAACTTAATTAATTAGACTAAATAGACATGTTAGTTTTTAAATTTGTAATAATCGTTGAAAGTGTTTTCTCATTTTCTAAATTGGTAGATATATCTTGATATTATAAAATGATAATTCAATTAGATTATAGGTTAATTTTTAGATTATTATTTATCTCAAATCATTTTGTATGTGATCACAAAATTTATGAAAAATAATAATGTGCAATCAAAATGATTAAAAATAATACATAAATGAGAGATATCTGATATTTATCTAAAATTTTAATCCATTGGATATATAAGTCTCATCTTTTATAAAATGTTTGAACGTATTATTTACTTTTTTAAATAATGTGAGACTTTTAATTTACCTTTGTATCTCAATAATATCTTTAAGTGTGTGTCTATTATTAGAAGTAATTCATATTTATTAGTTGTACTATTTTCTTAGCCCCTAAGTTTGTTAGAGGGTATTTTAGTATTTTATCCTATTCTAGTAACCCTAGTTTTAGCTTATAAATAGGGTGGCAATCATTGTAACTTTTATCATGTTTTTTGTAGCCGTCATTCTTAATAGAATATTTCCATTCATTCTACCTTTGCACCAACAATTGGTATCAGAGCTCCGGTTCGGATTCATTAGGGAAACACGGGAAACACGAGTGAACGTGAGGTCTTGTGTGTTTGATTTTGATTCTTAGATTCGTGTTGAATCTTGAATAAAATCTGATCAGAATTTTAATTCTGTGGGTTGGGAATCACTGTGTGAGAAATCTGAGTGTATTGTGCAAGGTAGAAAGATGAACGGAAACGGCAACATGAACACCAAACTTCCAGTATTTGACGGTAAAAACTGGAATCGTTGGATGATCCAAATGCGTGTACTGTTCGGTGCTCAAGATGTTCTAGATCTTGTCACTGATGGTTATGTTCCGGTAGCAGCAGATGCGACGGATGAACAGAAAAATGCGCAGAAGGAAGTAAGGAAGAAGGATCAGAAAGCATTGTTCTTCATTCATCAATGTGTTGATGTAAATGTGTTTGAGAAGATTGCAGATTCAACGACAGCAAAGGCTGCGTGGGACACACTGGTTAGATGTTATGGTGGTGACGCATCAGTGAAGAAGGTGAAGCTTCAGTCCTTGAGAAAGCAATATGAGAATCTCAACATGAAGAATAATGAGAAAGTTTCTGAATACATCTCCAGAGTGATTCTGATCACTAATGAGATGAAAGCGTGTGGAGAAACTCTTTCTGAAGAAACAATTATGGAGAAGGTATTGAGATCCCTTACCTCTCAATTTGATTACATTGTGGTAGCAATAGAACATTCCAAAGATCTGAGCACCATGAGAATTGAAGAGCTGCAGAGCAGTCTAGAAGCGCAAGAGTTGCGTTTGACTGAGAGAACTTCTGAAAGGGAAGTAGAGCAGCAGGCTCTGAAAGCAACTTCTGATAGGAGGTATCAGAAGCAGTCAGAAGCTAGGAGAAGATCTGATGGTGGTCAGAAGTCAGAAAGCTCAACCTCTGATAGACAAAAGAATGCTCATAAGGGAAAAGAGAAGTATGACAAGAAGAAGATCCAATGTTACTGTTGTAAGAAGTTTGGTCACTTTGCTAGAGACTGTTGGTCAAACAAGGAGAGAAAATCAGAAGAAGCAAATATAGCCAGAAGTTCTGATGACGAATTTGTGCTATTGATGGCCTCTGAATCTGATGATATGGATCTGATAGACTGGTGGTATATGGACACTGGCTGTTCAAATCATCTTACTGGAAACAAGAAATGGCTGGTTGACTTTGACTCTGAAAAGAGGACAAAGATCAGATGTGTTGATGACAAATATCTTAATGCAGAAGGTATGGGAAATGTCAGAGTGATTCTGAACAATGGGAAAACAGCATTGATTCAGAACGTGTGGTATGTACCTGGCATCAGAAGCAATCTGATGAGTGTGGGACAATTAATTGAGAAAGGTTTTTCAGTTACCATGAAGGACAATCTTCTGAAGTTGTATGACTGCAATCAGAAGTTGATTATGGAGTCAGAACAGGGAAGGAATAGAACATTCAAGGTGAATGTCAGAACTGCAAACTCAGAATGTCTTAGTGCAACAAGTGCTGAGAAGGAGAGTGAGCTGTGGCACAGAAGATTTGGTCATTTGAATTTCAGAAGCTTAAAACATCTGAATTCAAAGAAGTTGGTACATGGAATTCCTGCAATTAAGAAGCCTGAAAAGTCATGCAAAGTTTGCATGGAAGGAAAACAACCACGATTGCCATTTGCGTCAGAAACTGCTCCAAGAGCAAAACATGCCTTGGGAGTTGTACATTCTGATATGTGTGGTCCATTTCCAGTAGCATCGATTGGAGGGAATAAATACTTTGTGTTATTTGTTGATGAATTCACAAGAATGACATGGGTATCCCTTATTAAGTTTAAACACGAGGTGTTTGATGAATTCAAGAAGTTCAGAATGAAGGCTGAGAATCAGAGTGGTCAGAAGTTGAAGATTCTTAGAACTGACGGTGGAGGTGAGTATAACTCCAAAGAGTTCCAGAAGTTCTGTGAGGAGAATGGAATTGAGCATGAGGTTACTGCTCCTTATACCCCTCAACACAATGGTCTTGCTGAAAGAAGAAACCGCACTTTGCTTGATATGGTGAGAAGCATGCTAAAGGAGAAGAAGCTTCCTTAGAAGCTCTGGGGAGAAGCTGTTGCCACTGCAACGTATGTACTCAACCGATGTCCTACGAAGAAGTTGAAGGAAATAGTTCCAATACAGAAGTGGACTGGAGATAAGCAAAGTGTTAGTCATCTGAAGGTGTTTGGTTTTGTTTGCTATAAACATGTTCCAGAAGCCAGAAGACAGAAGCTGGATGATAAAAGCAAAGTGATGATTCTGATAGGGTACCACAGTACAGGTGCATACAAGCTTTATTGCCCAGAAACCAACAAAATTGAATTCAGCAGAGATGTGATTGTGAAGGAATCAGAATCTTGGAATTGGGATAAGTCTCAATCTGATTCTGATGTTAGAACTCCTGAAGAAAGGTCAGAGTTAAGAATTTCTGAAGTTGGAGTAAACTCTGACGTTGATTCTGATTCTGATAGTGATTCTGACTCTAGAGAAGACTCAGAAGATGAAGGTGACTCTGATGATCCAGACTCTGATGACCCAGACTCTGATGGTAATCCAGATTCTGGTGGCAATTCAGACTCTGGAAATATGCCAGCCCCTGAAGATGGTCAAAGCTCTAGAGGAAGTCAACCATCTGAAGCTAGAAACTCTGAAGCTCAAGACTCTGAACAAGTTCAGAGACCACAAAGAATCAGAAACATCCCCAGAAGATATGCAGAATTTGACATGCTGCAAGACACTGAAGTAGACTCTGAAGGAGAAGTTATTCAGTGTGCCATGTTAGTAGACTCTGAACCCATAAGTACAGAAGAGACTCTTAAGCAGAAGCTCTGGCTGAAGGCCATGAAAGAAGAACTTGATGCTATAGAGAGAAACAAGACTTGGAAGCTGACAGAACTTCCAAAAGACAAGAAAGCCATCAGCGTCAGATGTGTTTTCAAGCAGAAGTTAAAGCCAGATGGTTCAATTGGCAAACATAAAGCAAGGTTGGTAGCCAGAGGATTTCTACAGAAACCTGGGCTGGATTACTCTGAAGTGTTTGCACCTGTAGCAAGACATGAAACAATCAGAATGGTGATTGCAATAGCTGCTAACAGGAATTGGCCTCTGATGCATTTAGATGTAAAATCTGCATTTCTGAACGGTCCATTAGAAGAAGAAGTTTACGTGTCACAACCTCCTGGATTTGTGAAAAAGAATCAGGAAGGGATGGTGTACAGATTATACAAAGCTCTATATGGATTGAAACAAGCGCCCAGAGCTTGGAATCAGAAGATTGATTCATTTTTCAAGAAGCAAGGCTTTCAGAAATGTGAGATGGAGTACGATGTCTATGTTCAGCATACTTCTGAAGGAAATATGACTCTGGTATGTTTATATGTTGCTGATATACTGCTGACTGGAAGTTCTGAACAGGAGATAGCCAAGTTCAAGAAAGTTCTGATGAATGAATTCGAAATGACTGATCTAGGCAAAATGACATACTTTCTAGGGATGAAGTTAAGATACTCTGAGAAAGGTATTATTTTGCATCAGCTCAAGTATGAATTAGAACTTTTGAAGATATTTAATTTGAAGAATTGTAAGATTGCTGTCACACCTTCTGATACAAATCAGAAACTGGATTCTGACTCTGATGGAAAGGATGTGGACGCTACAACCTTCAAACAGTTGGTTGGTTCTTTGAGGTATTTATGCAATACCAGACCTGATATTTGCTATTCAGTTGGGATGGTTAGTAGGTTCATGAGTAAACCTAAGTGGTCCCATTACCAAGCTGCTGTCAGGATTCTGAGGTATATCAAGGGAACTCTGAAGTATGGAGTATTATTTCCTTCTGGAAGAAAGGATGAGTCAGGACTTCTGAGTTATTCAGATTCTGATTGGTGTGGAGACAGAGTTGACAGAAGAAGTACGTCTGGGTACTTATTCAAATTTCTGGGAGGTCCCATTTCTTGGTGTTCCAAGAAGCAACCTGTTGTGGCGTTGTCAACTTGTGAAGCTGAATACATTGCAGGTGCTGTTACTGCATGCCAAGCTATGTGGATTCTGAATTTATTGCAGGATCTGAAGATTGAAGTAAACAAACCTCTGAAGCTGATGATTGACAACAAGTCTGCAATCAATCTTGCCAGAAACCCAGTGTTGCATGGAAGAAGCAAGCACATTGAGACCAAGTATCATTTTCTGAGACATCAAGTTCAGAGGGGAGTGTTAGAAGTTGTACACTGCAGCACTCAGAAACAGTTGGGAGATGTTCTGACGAAAGCTATCAAGACTGATCAATTTCTCAGATTAAGGGATGGAATTGGTGTTACAAGTTTTGATGGAATATGAATTAAGGGATGGTATTAGAAGTAATTCATATTTATTAGTTGTACTATTTTCTTAGCCCCTAAGTTTGTTAGAGGGTATTTTAGTATTTTATCCTATTCTAGTAACCCTAGTTTTAGCTTATAAATAGGGTGGCAATCATTGTAACTTTTATCATGTTTTTTGTAGCCGTCATTCTTAATAGAATATTTCCATTCATTCTACCTTTGCACCAACATCTATTTACTAAGTTCTTACTCAAACACAATGTCTTTCATCCACCTACACTTGTATTGTTCTTGACACCTTTACCACGTCATAGGCACTTCAATGGGACACGTCGTCTAACCACTGTCATGTCGTGTAGACTTTCGATACAAGCACTCAAATCCTTATTCAAATCATCGACTTTGATACTACCAATATATCACGAGAAGAAATATCTAGATTAAATCGCGAGACACACATCACATATTTATTCAAAATTTTAAGGTTTTGATCCTCTAACTTATAAAGTGTCAAACCTCCATTTTTTTCAAGTAATGTGAGACTTCCTACTCACAGTTTTATCTTAACAATTCCCCCTTGAGTGTTCATTCACTATGTTTTCCATCAAGCAGAATCTATTTCATCCACTAAATATACCATTGATAAAATTATCAATATTAAAAATTATTTTAAACGATGTGTATAATTTTCTTTTGGTTTACTAATAGTCTATTGAATATAGTTTTATTTTATAAAAATGAATAAGCAATTTGATGTTGGTTTAGATTTACTTTGATGTTTACAATTTGATGTATAATTTAACTATTCTATTGGTATGATTACAATTTCAAGTTATTAATTATTTTAAAATAAATATAAAATATTAATTAATTTATTGTTATTTTTTTTCTTCTAATTTATCAAACTAATTAATATACTATAATAAATAAATATATTATAGTAAACAAAATTTATTTTATTATTAAAATCAAGTCAACTGAATCAATTATTTTCTTAAAGAATTACGTACAAGTTTTAAAAAAAAGTTATAAAATAAATTAATCTTTACTAAGATAGTCGAATTCAAACTTTAATTTAGTAGAAGTGTGACAGCTAGAAACATGAAAGTATGTACAATAAATAATAATTGAAAGAAGAAAACAAAATAACTGATGTATGGACGGGAATGGGGTTCACGTGGTCCACGTTCTAAGCATACTTTTAAAATATAAAATATAAAATATTCAAGTGAAGTAGACAGATGTGAACTTGACTTTATCATATTTACTTCAAAAAAATTGGGTAGAGTTACCTTTAGATTAAATTGTTTTGAAAACAACAGAAAAATATCATATAAATAATTAAATAAAATAAAATTAAATGTTACGCTGTAATTGGTTGTCCATTAAAAATATGAATCAAACTGGTGATAGTTTTCTTCCCTTTTATTGGTGATCAAAATTTATGATAATTTTAAATATTCATAAGGATGAACTATTTATGAAGGTGGTTAGTAGAACTCACCATAATTCTAAAGTGAAGCACGTTGTTCGCCTACCAAGATAAATGCAAGATAATATTATATGTATAATAGTTAATTACACGTGATATATGTATATGTCAGTATGTGTCCTATATTTGGAAATAAAATAAGGTTTCGTTGGATTTTAAATGTGAGGAGACAAAATGACTTTAGAAAATGGGAGATGAGAAATAAAAGGAGGAGAGTTTTCATTTTATTTTGAGATAATCTTATAAGAGAGAGAGAAGAAAAATGCTTATAATTTATATTTGTTTTGTTTTTGATGTATTACAAAATAAAAGATGATTTGAAAATTCTGTCGAGACATTCTTTCCATAATATTTTTTTTGTTTTTAATTAGAAAAGGTTTAGTTTTATTGAAATAATAAATAAGGTTTTTTTACAAAATAAACCACTTTTTCAAAAAAAAACTAAAATATCTCTGGTTTCAAAAAAAATCTCAAACTACCTCACTTTTAGGAGGAGTCGCCAATTGAATTGGAAACTCCTCTTAAAAATTGAATGGAGACGCCAATCCAATTGGTGCCCCTGTGTAGGATTTAAGAGGAGGCGCCAATTCAATTGGAGACTCCTCCTAAAATGCAATTTTTTTTTGTAAATGGTATACGTGATAGATAAATTTGATATAGGACCACTTGATATTAATAAAATTTACCGTTTACACAAAGAAACCTAATGGTGATGACCGGGATCACCTAACTGACCTCCGGTCCCACATCCTCTAGCTACCCTAACCCGTGGCTCTAACCCACATTGACGATTCTGTACCGATGTTTGAGCATCTGAGGGGCCAGGAGCGTCACTACCAACTACAAGAGAAGGTCTGTTGAGGTAGTCAGACAAGTCGGCATAGTCTTCAGTATGCATCGATGGTGTACCGCCGTAGCTGAGCTCATGACCCATGCCAGAGAAGTTGAGATGTGATTGACTCATTGATGGGCGATCGGGACAGTTGAAGGGAGACATTGGTGTGAACGATGCGTCGAGGAAAGGTTGGAAAGGTTGTTGGGGTGTTTGGTAGAGATAGGGTTGTTGGATGTTTTGGTTTTGTGAGGTTTGGGCTTCTTGGCTACGGTAGGAGGAGGGACGGTTGGTGTTGAATAATCGTTGGGTGTTCTGGCTTAGGAGACTTTGGTAGGGCGATGGGGTGGGTGCGAAGCGATGTTGAATCTCAGGTTGATGGTCAATTTGTTGGTGGTGGTATGGGGTATGCTCTTGGTATTGGGGTTGGGTGTATGGAATATTTTGGTTGTATGTTTGTGTGTTGGTTGAACGGAACGTTTGACGGACAGGGGGTTGTGTGTATCATGTCTGACACTGTTGTTGGGGGTTTGATGTTGAGGTGTCAGGTGTGTAAGTCATCTGGCGTGGGTCGTACAAGTACATATCCTCGGCGATGAACTGAAAACCAACCGATCTGTACCAAGCCATATAAGTACGACTTGGTTTTTTTTCAGTTGGCATGACTGCGTCAGTTAACACATGGTCATGGCGGTGCTTCCATTTGCGACACTCCGATCTTGCGAAGCTTTGCCATGGATTGAAGTTCCATTGGTCGTTAACTTTGCGCAGATGCCATTCTCCTAGGCTAGCTGGGGGATTTGGGATATTTTGGGGCATACCGAACTGCAGCTTCACACGATCACTGTTGTGCATCTCCACCTCACAGTTGCATTGCAACTAACGTTGAACAAGATCACCGTAAACTAAGCGCAGCGTTGATATGTCAAGACATTCTGCCGTTGGTTAATAAAGACACATCAGTGAAGGTGAGTATAATTATATCCCATATCATAACAACATATAATTATACTCCATCTTACAAGAAAACCTGGATTGCGAGGACAAAGGTTGTTGAACAAGTTTTCAGCAACTGGGAGGATTCATACAAGGAATTACCACGGTTTTTATGGGCACTAAAAACATATTTCCCAAGAACTGTGGCAATTATGGAGACATTGCCAATGATGATGCCAGACGGAACCTGTTCTACAGGTAATAGAATCTTTCATCGTCTCTTTTGGGCATTTGACCCGTGCATCAAAGGTTTCGCATTCTGCAAACCTATTATTCAAATTGATGGCACTTGGTTATACGGAAAATACAAGGGTACTTTGCTCATGGCGGTTGCACAAGACGGCAACAACAATGTCTTTCCCATTGCCTTTGCTCTTGTTGAAGGTGAAACGACTGGTGGATGGGGTTTCTTTCTTCGATATCTCATAACGCATGTGGCTCCACAAGCCAATCTCTGTTTGATTTCTGATAGACATGCTGCCATTGAGAGTGCCTACAACAACCATGACAACGGATGGCATGATCCTCCTTCTACCCATGTCTACTGTATCAGACACATTGCACAAAACTTCATGCGTTCTATAAAAGATAAGAATCTTCGCAAGAAGGTGGTGAATGTTGGGTATGCTCTAACTCAGCCGTCATTTCAATATTATCGTGATGAAATTAGACTGTCTAATGAAGACGCATGGAGATGGCTAAATAACATACCAGTAGAGCAGTGGACAAGGGCATTTGACAGAGGTTGTCGATGGGGCCACATGACAACAAACATTGTGGAATGCATGAACGGGGTATTCAAAGGAATTCGAAATCTGCCGATAACCGCCTTGGTAAGATCAACCTATTATAGGTTGGCTTCTATGTTCGCAACCAGAGGTGAAAGATGGAGTGCGGTGTTAATGTCCGGGCAAGTATTCCGTGAGTGTTGCATTAAGGTCATGAAAGAGGAGAGCATCAAAGCTAGCACACACGCTGTAACATTCTTTGACCGTCATATGCAAAATTTCAGCGTCTAGGAAACAATGGACCACAACGAGGGGAGACCAAATTTAGCCTACGCTGTTAGACTAAACAGAAGTTGGTGCGATTGTGGAAAATTCCAGGCCTTCTGCATACCTTGCTCCCATGTCATTGCAACATGCGCTTATACTCGTCAGGACGCTTACAACCATTTATCTTATGTGTACAAGGCCAACACCATCATGAATGTATATAATCAAAGCTTCTTAGTACTACCAATGGAGGATTACTGGCCTCCATATGAAGGTGATATTGTTTGGCACAATGACGAGATGCGTAGAAATAAAAAAGGAAGGCCAAACAACACACGTATCAGAACAGAGATGGATTCCACAGATAAAATGATAAGATTATGTAGTATCTGTCGTCAACCAGGACACAACAAGAACAATTGTCCCAATCGAGGAGCATCATCTAGGTATTAAGCTTTTTGTAACATTGTATTTCTGTAACCTTCAATCATTATATATCATTAAGTTTTTGTTACAACGAGGTTCACAACAAACATCAGTACAAAATAAGTTATCTGAAAACATAAATATTTCTAACTAATTACAACAATCATATTGATGTCGTCTCGACCGAACATCATTTCCCTAGCATCCTTATCAGTCTTCATTCGCACCCTACCAAAGATACTATCAAGTCTCTCAATACTTCTAATTTTTTTCCCTTCTGATATTTTCCCATCTAACCAACGAACCAGCTCCCTCTTCAATTGATTGAACGTAGTGATGTTCCAGAACAGCATCAGCATCTGATGTTTGTCTCTCGCATAAATCACCTTTCCGTATCGACGACGAACACCAAACATGATTTCCAAATGATTATATGAGATGTGGAACAATTACTCACACAACGCATCTATTTATAACACAAAAAATGCATTTTAGGAGGAGTCTCCAATTGAATTGGCGCCTCCATTAAATTTTTAAGAGGAGTCTCCAATTCAATTGGCGACTCCTCCTAAAAGTGGGGTAGTTTGGAAAAAAATTGAAATCAGAGATATTTTGGGAATTTTCTTTAAAAAATGGATTATTTTTGTAAAAAAAATCAATAAATCACATGGTGGGATTTAACATGCAATTTGAATAAACTTGTTCATGATGCACAAGTTGACATTTTCTTATATAAGGGTTAATGTGGTTCATTTTAATTATATGTTTATTCCAAATAATAAAACATTTCACACTCATCATGCCAACAATTTAAATACCATTTTAAGTACCCAACACCTATCTTAAACATTATTTTATGATATTCTTATAACATGGGGAGGAGAGAGTTTAAAGGTGTGAAAATGAAAAGAGAGAAATAACCGAGAGAGTATGAAAAAGAAAGAAATATTAATTAAAACTCATTCACATGATAACCATCCCCTTTTATCATCCATTTCAGCATCAACCCATGTACATAAATAATAATTAAAAAAACTAGTTTGTACCATTTTTTAATTGTAGCTTCTCGTCTTCTTCTAATTGTCCATCATATATAATTAAGATCCACCGGTAAGAAAGCTTGACATTGACATGGTTGTTTTCTTTCATACGGGCTGATAGGAATAACACAAAAGAAAGGTTTCTCTCTTTTCTTTCTTAGCATATCACATAAAAAGAAAAAATAGATGGACTCATATCATTTTATTCTCTCTATTTTATCATCTTCATATCTTCCCGGAACGATTAGTTAAATTCTCTTAATTTATATTAATTAATTGATATTTTTGTTGATAAATATTTTTAGTGAGTTTGATATATCATATCTGATTGTTTGTTTTACTAATCCTTCATTAAACATGCATTCATCTAAATAGATTTTTGAGATAATAATTAAAAAAATTAAATTATTCTTCAACATCAACTTAGATGATCCAATGTTTATCGAATTGCATGCATCTTGTAATTCATGATTTTCTCTCTAGTCCATAAAATTTGATTTAATGCTACAAATTCTTCAAAACAATGATGATAAATGGAAGTCATTCTGAGTCTTTCACACAAAATTTGATGTTTGGAAAATAAACTAGAAAAAAAAGGAAACAAAATTTGTGTAAGAGACTTAGAAGACATTCATTCATCATCATTATTTTGAAGAATTTAGGATTTAATCAAATTAGATGAGTTAATGAGGAAATCATGAATTACAAGATTCGTAACAATCAATTTTCTATTTTTATTTAAAATTAAATATAAATATTTGCTTTAATAAATCCAAATTAAATATTTATTTTAATATATCAATGTAACAATAATAATTAAAATAAATACTTAAATATTAACTATTACTATTATTTATATAAATCATCATAATTAAATAATAGCAACAACCACTACTTCTCCCACCACCCTCATATCTCTACCTTTTTGCTCACACCCCTCAAACACCTTAAATTCTAATTTCTAAGGTTGGTGTACTACACTCAATGGTCTCCCTTAACACAACATAACATCACAACACACACAAATTGCACAATTATATTAAGAAAATAAATCAGAACATTTTGGGACGTTACAACTCTCCCTCACTTAGAATATTTTCGTCCTCGACAATTTACTCGACGAGAACAATTCGGGGTATGTTTCCCATATTCGGCTCTCCAACTCTCACAACTACTCCTCCATAAACAAATTTCATTAGAGTAATCACTTTGCCTCTCAGCTTCTTCAATTTCTGATCCTCAATTCTCACGGTCAATGCTTCTGTCGTAAGTTTGTCCATCACTTGCACATCATCCATCCTAATCACATGAGATGGATCACGAATATATTTCCAAAGTTGTGATACATGGAATACGTCATGTAAATTCGAAAGATCGGATGGTAAGGCCACTCTATAAGCAACAACCCCAATTCTCTGAGAAATTTGATATGGACCAATAAATTTAGGAGTCAACTTCTTCGATTTCAGCGCACATCCAACGCACGTCACATGATTAACTCTAAGGAACACATGATCACCTTTCTTAAATTTCAAATCTCTTCTTCTCGCATCATGATGACTCTTCTGCCTAATATGTGTTATTTTCATTTTATCTCGGATCATCTTCACTTTTCAGTAGTCTGTTGAACAATCTCCGGTCCAAGTACAACACTCTCGCCCGATTCATACCAACACAGAGGTGTCATACACCTCCGACCATATAATGCTTCAAACGACGTCATTTTGATACTATAATGAAAACTATTATTATAAGTAAACTCAATCAGAGACAAATGACCATCCAAAGTACCTCATTGCTCGAGTATATAAGCCCTTAACAAATCCTCAAATGACTGAATAGTTATCTCAGTCTGCCCATCAGTTTGCGGATGGTAAGCAGAACTCAACTTCAGTTTAGTACCCAAAGCATGTTGCAAACTTTCCCAAAATCTAGATGTAAATCGAGGGTTTATGTCAGAAACTATACTCAAAGGAACTCCATGCAACTTCACTATCACACGAATATAAATCTCAGCTAACTTTTGTAAAGAGAAACTGATGTTAATTGGAATGAAGTTTGTTGATTTCATCAATTTATCGACAATTACTCATACAATATCATGCCCTCTAGGAGTATTCAGTAATCCCATCACAAAGTCCATGGTAATATTATCCCATTTCCACTCTGGAATGTCCAAAGGATGCTTCAAACCCGAAAGTTTATGGTGTTCTACTTTTGACTTTTGGCAAGTCAAACACGCCTACACAAAATGTGCTACATCTCGCTTCATTCATGGTCACAAAAATATTTTCTTGAGATCCTGATACATCTTTGTAGCCCCAGGATAAATACTCAAACTACTCCTCTGACTTTCCTCAAGAACCAATTTCTTCAATTCAGGATTGTCAGGCACACATACTCTACCTCGAAACCTCAGTACTCCATATTCATCTACCTTAAAATCACCATATGCACTTGCGTTCTCTAAAGGCAATAGATCCACAAGCTTAACATTCAATTTCTGATTCTCCTCGATCTCATTAAGGAATTCATTTTTTACTTTTAGCATACTCAATATCACATTTTTCCGTGTCATTTCACAAACCATACTCATATCTATAAATTGTTCAATTAACTCTTATTCCCTAACCATAAATGTCGATATATGAATAGGCTTCCGACTTAAAGCATCATCCACGGCGTTAGCTTTACCTGGATGATAATTTAAACCAAAGTCACAATCCTTCAGAAACTATAACCACCTCCTCTGCCTCATGTTCAGCTCATTTTGATCAAATAAGTATTTTAAACTATTATGGTCACTATATACCTCGAACCTTGAACCATAAAGATAATGTCTACAGATTTTTAAAACAAATACCACTGCTGCTAGTTCACGATCGTGAGTGGGATAATTCCTCTCATTTACTTTCAGTTGTCGTGAAGCATACTCCACCACCTTACCATCCCGCATCAACACATCGCCTAAACCTATTTTAGACGCATCACAGTATAACATAAACGGTTCAAAAGGATTTGGAAAAATTAAAACTAGAGTTATAGTCAACTTCTTTTTGAGTTCTCTAAAGCTTTCTTCATAATGGACATCCCAAACATAGGCACGACCCTTTCGAGTCAACTGACTTAACAGAAGGGCTAAATTTGAAAACCCTTCAATAAACCTACGATAGTAACCAGCCAACCCTAAAAAGCTTATGATCTTTGTAGCTGATTTAGGATGTTCCCACTGTAGTACATCATTTATCTTGAACGGATTCACTGCTATTCCATCACCAAAAATCACATGACCCAGGAAACTCACTTTAAGTAACCAGAATTCACACTTCGACTATTTCACAAACAACTTATTTTCTTTAAGTACTTGTAGTACAACTCTCAAATATTTTGCATGTTACTCATTCGACTTAGAGTAAATCAGTATGTCGTCAATAAAGACTACGACAAATTGATCCAGGTAGGGATGAAAAATATGGTTCATATATTCCATGAACACACATGGTGCATTAGACACTCCAAAAGGCATCACCTAATATTCGTATTGGATGTATCGGGTTCTAAAATCCATCTTCTGAATATCCTCATCTTTAACTCAAATTTGATGGTAACCTGACCTTAGATCAATTTTGCTAAATACGCATGCCCCTACTAGCTGATCCATTAAGTCATCAATTCTTAGAAGTGGATATTTATTTTTTATCGTCACTTTATTCAACTGCCGATAATCAACACATATCGCATACTACCATTTTTCTTCTTCAACAACACTGGAGCTCCCCAAGGCGATACACTTGGTCTCATAAATCTCTTTTGAAGTAAGTATTCCAACTAATTCTTCAATTCTCCCAAATCTGATGCAAACATTTTGTATGGTTCCATAGAAACCAACCTAGTACCAGGTACAAGATCAATAGTAAACTCCACCTCTCTCTTGGGCGGCAATTCAGACATGTCATCTGGAAACACCTCTAGAAATTCACACACCACTGGTGACCTTTATATAGTCGCCTGACTCTCCACAGATAGAGAGGAAAACATTGCAAATGCTTTAGCTTCATCTTTCAATAATTCCTTCAATTCTTTAGCTGATATAAAATCATCTTTTTGTTTATCTTCAGGAGCAAGAAACCGTATAGTTTTGTTGTAACAATTTATATAAACATGGTTGAACTCCAACCATTTCATTCCCCTAATTACATCCATATCTTCCAGCGGTAAACAAATTAAGTCAATACCAACATCCTTTCCATAGATAGACAAAGGACAATTCGTACATACCTAAGAAGTAGTCATCGACCCGTTAGTTGGAATGTCGATAACTAGTGCACTATTCATAGTAGAAAAAACAAGACCCAATTTTCGTGCACAATTAGCAGAACTAAAGGAGTGTGTTGCACCCGTATGAATAATAGCAATAAAAGGA
Source organism: Lathyrus oleraceus (assembly GCF_024323335.1). Lineage (NCBI taxonomy): Eukaryota > Viridiplantae > Streptophyta > Magnoliopsida > Fabales > Fabaceae > Lathyrus > Lathyrus oleraceus. The sequence continues at coordinate 148,051,399 of NC_066580.1, forward strand.
CTGTTATGATTATAACATGTACCTCTAATCAATCTGTCATAACTGTTAGGTTGAGATCTAGTCAACAATCTGTCATAACTGTTAGGTTGAGATCTAGTCAACGTAAACACATTCCCTCCAGTATCGACTTTCTTTGATTTCTGACAAGTGGTACTGATGTGACCAGGTTCCCCACAATTGTAACAAGTAGGCACATTAGTTTTGCAATCAGTGATCAGATGTCCTGACTTCCCACATTTGAAACATTTATTTTCATCACTTTTACATTCTTTGGCGCGATGTCCTGCACCACCACACTTGTAGCACTTGATAGGAGCAGAAGCCCCTCCCACACTTGGCCTTCTACCATATGAAATTTTTTGTTTCCCTTTGTCAGCTGGAACACTATACAACTTTCCACTATTCAATGACTTTCCCCTTTTCTCACTCAAACTTTTATAATTAGCAGGCCGAGCCTTACTGTACTCATTATATATTTTGTATTTGTTCACCAGTTCAGGAAACCGGCGAATCTGTTGATATCTGATGCCCAGCTTGATCTCAGGATGTAACCCATTCTAAAACTTGATACATTTAGAAACCTCTGCATATGCATCATTATAGTGTGGGTATAATTTCACAAGTTCCTCGAACTTAGCAGCATATTCAACAATAGTTGAGTTCCCTTGTTTCAGTTCCAGAAACTCAAACTCTTTCTTACCATGTACATCTTTTGGAAAATACCGCTCCAAAAATTCTCCTTTGAGTACAACCCATGTAATGTCATTACCTGCGACTTCCAATCTCTGACGAGTGTTACCCCACCAATCATCAACTTCCTCAGTCAACATATGCGTAACGAACTGTTGGTGTAAGCCCTAGAGGCCAATACATTTTGGTACTTGTATCGAATAATAAAAGGCATTCTCTTTATTATGGTTGATTAATAAAGTCCCTGGAATAGATAGTCCGTTTAATGTATTAAGTGTGACTTAATCATGAGAACACATTAAACATAAGGACACTATTCCTAAAGTATCCGTAGTCGAGTTTTAGTGTGAAGTGGGATAACATTAAAGCATTAAGACTATTATGTTTGTAGACTGATGATCACATCTCATGGATCATGGATAAAGAGTTATCAAGTCTTAAACATAGGTATGAATATTAGGAGTAATATTTATACCGGATTGACCCGCTATGAGAATACTATATAGAAAGTTATGCAAGGTGTCATAAGTTATTCTCATGGTGATAATAGTGTATTCCACTCTTCGACCTGAAACCACTATGGATCCTAGATGTAGAGTCGAGTGCTTTATTGCTGATCCAACGTTATCCGTAACTGGATAACCATAAAGACAGTTGATGGGTACTCCACAAAGCATGCTGAGGGACATGAGTGACCTAGATGGAATTTGCCCATCCTGCATAACAGGATAAATGTCTATGGGCCCAATATTGAACTGGACAAGGATGACACGGTCTATGCCTTGTGTTCAATATAGACATAAGGGCAAAAGGGTAATTATACACATAATTATTATCACAGAAGGAATTGTCAGACCACTTGACATTTTCGTGTCTTGGGTAGCAGTGATGTGTTGCTAGATACCGCTCACTGTTTATTATGTTAAATGCGTGATTTAATATAATTGCCAACGTCACGAAAACCTACAGGGTCACACACAAAGGACGGATTGATGAGAGATAGAGTAACTAAGGAATATCGTAAGGTACGGTACCCTTAAGTGAGTTATAGAACATCGTAAGGTACGATGTACTTGAGTAGAATACGAAATATGGTAAGGTACCATGAGCTTAAGTGATTTTGGGCATATTATAAGATATGGGCCAAAATACACTTAAGTGGGCTTTTAGCTTGAAGCCCACACAAGTGGTTCTATAAATAGAACCCTTGTGCAGAAGCAAAAATTGGCGGTTGCATTATTTTCGTTTTCTCACTCTCTCTCTCTCACTCAAAGCCTTCATTCGTACCAGCTAGCACTGAGATTGAAGGAACCCGTTCGTGTGGACTGAGTAGAGACGTTGTCATCGTTCAACGTTCGTGATCGCTTCGTGGATTTGCATCAAAGGTTTTGATCGTCACAAGAGATCTGCACCAAAGGTTTCAACCGTCACAAGAGGTAAATATTCTATCACTGATCATGACCATTCGTAAGGATCTCTAAAGGAGAAATTTTAATTTCCGCTGCGCTTTGGGTCGCAAATTCTCCTTCAGTGGTATCAGAGCCACTTACGAAACCATGAATCGGATAGCTGTTTAATTTCTGTATTAATATGATTAAAAGACAGAATGAATCGATTAATTAAAAGGGTAATTAAATTTGGCATCATGAGTGTACGAGTTGGATGATTGATGTTGACTATGCTTCGGAATCCGACATTAGTATGGTGAAGCAGCGATACATCGATCGTCCATAGGTTACGCAATTGAGACCAATCAACTTATATATGATATAAGTAATCCTAATGCAAAGTACGGTATATGTGATATACTGTTTCTGTTTCATTCATTCGAACACTAAATGATTGTTTTCCTTTGAGCGATCAATGGTCATTTGCTTCGGAATCCGACATTAGTATGGTGAAGCAATGACCTGTTGATCAATCATACTGAATCAACAATCGAGGTGTGTTTGACGGTCTGAAATTGGCGCATTAGGGTTGGTGACGGCGCAAGGGTTGTGCCGTCAAGGAGTCAAAGAGTTGTGAATTTAGGGCTTTTGGAACACGTCTGTTGACTGTTTCAAAGTTTGTTATTTTGGCTGCGTGAAGCTCGTGTGACGAGCGTGTTGACTGTTTCAAAGTCTGTTATCTTGGCCGCGTGAAGCTCGTATGACGAGCGTAACAAGCGTAACAAGATGGATTCGTGACGAGCGTAACAAGATGCGTAACGGTCGTAACAAGATGCGTGACGGTCGTAACACGCTGCGTGACGCCCGTGACGGTCGTAACAAGGACGTGACGGTCATCACATGCCTTGTGACGGTCGTCACACACACAGAGTGGGGTTTCTGTTTTGACTACGCAAGGGTTGTGTTGATGCAAAACAATGTCCATTTCAAATGAATTGTTCATTAAAATTTTGGACAGCGGAACCCCCGGCTAACTCTGCGTAGTGTGATCGGTCGCCGAAATTTAATTTGGTTTTAATTAATTAAAGGAATTAAAATTTAATAATAACAATGTGTTTATTATTATTGCCTTGTGGTGATCAGTTATGGCCTTAGTTGTCCTTTATTTTGTTTTGGGTTTTTAAATACGACCTGCGTGTCGTGCCTCTCCTTTTGATCTCTTAATGTAACTTCTTTTCTCATCTCAATCCCTCGTATGTAAAACGAGTTTCTTCTGGAATGTAATGTTATGAAGAAAGAGAAGAAGACAATGTTATGAAGAAAGAGAAGATTTCAATATCAAAGGAGGACAACCTTGAAGATCAAAGGAGGACAACCTTGAAGATCTTGCTTGGAGAAGCTTAGATCGTTATTAGGTTAGCTTAGGTTCTCTCATTGGCTTGGGAGAACAATTGCGCTAGGGGCCATAACTGTTTCATTGTGTATGTATGTTGATGCATGTGAATGTATGTGAATGTATGTTGATGCATGTGAGAGACGATTTATATGATAAACAAGCCGGTGAGATCAGTACAATTGCAATTCCCTCAAAATTAAATATTAAGTTTATGCTTTCCAAGTTTTAACACTCATCAAGACTAGTAATGGATAATGTAGGTTTCGCCTACGCGAGGTGCATGATCTATATATTAGTAAGGTGCGATGGGATAATTGTAATATCCAACTGTTAAAACAATGGGTCAAACTTAACTAAACAAATTATAATAAGATTATATGTGTTTGCTTTCCAAGTTTTAGCACTCATCAAGACTGGTATCGGATATGTAGGTTTCGCCTACGCGAGGTGCATGTTTTGTATTAGTTAAGGTGCGATGGGATAATTGTAATATCCAACTGCTAAAACGATGAGTCAAACTTGATTATAATTTTCTTATATATGTTTAGAAGCAAGAGTTGGGAATAATCCATATGATGGATTGGAATAAGGAGTTATTCACCCAATTGAAATTTTCGAGAGTTGTATGAGATACAATTGGAAGGAGTTCCTACCTAAATAACCTAGTTTTGTGTAATCCGCCTACGCGGACTTAGAACGAAGTGAAATATGGATCTCGACCCACTAGAAAATCTTCCAACGGGATTTTCCGAATCAAATGATGAGGGTCATTTGTTTTGAGTAAAATAGTGGGAGCATATTTAATTAAAGGCCTAATTAAATATGTCAATGATACTTATATTTTCATTAATCCTTGTGTAGATTACCATGACAGCAAACACCTCTAACAACATCTTGCGATCAATCCTTGACAAGGAAAAATTGTCTGGGACAAATTTTTTGGATTGGCACCGAAACCTGAGGATTGTCCTCAAACATGATAAAAAGCTGTATGTCTTGGAGACACCTGTTCCTGAAGAGGAACCTCCTAGTTCTGCACCTAAGGCAGAAAGAGATGCTTATAAGAAGCATGTCGATGATGCCAATGAAACTGCTTGTCTCATGCTGGCTACGATGAACTCAGAATTGCAAAAGCAACATGAGAACATGTCAGCATTCGATATGATCGAACACCTGAAGTTGCTCTATCAAGAGCAAGCAAGGCATGAGAGGTTTGAAGTTTCAAAAGCCCTTTTTCAAAGCAAGTTAGCTGAGGGAGCCCCTGTCGGTCCCCATGTACTCAAGATGATTGGGTATGTGGAAAACCTTGAGAGATTGGGTTTTCCCCTCGAAAAGGAACTTGCAACTGATTTGATCTTGCAATCGTTGCCAGATAGTTTCAGTCAATTTGTCCTAAATTTCAATATGAATGATATGGACAAATCTCTTCCTGAACTGCTCGCCATGTTAAGAACTGCCGAGCAGAATCTGAAGTCAAAAGGGAAGTCCATTCTGATGATCGGAAATGGAAAGAGACAGAACAAAAGGCCCACTAAGCATGGTGATAAAGGGAAGGGCAAGGAAGTTGCCAAACCCAAATCCACCGTTGATGCTTTGAAGCCTAATGGAGGCATAGCAAAAGAAGGCACCTGCTTCCATTGCGGTAAGACCGGACACTGGAAGAGAAACTGCCCAAAGTACCTGGAAGATAAGAAGAATGGAGTAGAGACTTCAACTTCAGGTAATTTTGTTATTAATTCATCTACTTCTGCATCATGGGTATTAGATACTGGATGCGGTTCTCACACTTGTACAAATGTGCAGGGGCTGAAAGGGAGTAGAGATTTGGCAAAAGGTGAAGTTGACCTACGAGTTGGCAATGGAGCAAAGGTTACTACTTTAGCCGTAGGATCTTATTAACTTTACCTAGTGGTTTTATAATTCAGTTAGAGAACTGTTATTATTTACCTGCAATTAGCAGGAATATTATTTCCATTTCTTGTTTGGACAAGTTTGGTTTTTCATTTATAATAAAGAACAATTGTTGCTCAATTTATTTGAATGATATATTCTATGCTACTGCACAAGTGAGCAATGGACTATATGTCCTTAATCTCATAATGCCAACTTATAACATTAATACTAAAAGGATGAAACCTAATGAGTTAAATCCATGATGAGTCACGTTGATCTTCCAAACTCCGTTTGCGGACATGCACTATTGACAACAGCTTGCACACTTAACCGTGTTCCATCCAAAAGGGTTAATAAGACACCATATGAGATATGGAGTGGTAAGAAACCACATATGTCTTACATAAAGATTTGGGGTTGCGAGGTTTATGTGAAATGACAAGTTTCAACTAAGCTTGAGCCCAAATCTGACAAATGCTTATTTGTGGGGTATCCTAAAGAAACAAGAGGATATTATTTCTACAATCCTTCTGAGGGTAAAATGTTTGTCGCTCGAACCTGAGTTTTCCTAGAGAGGGATTTTAATTCCAAAGGAATCAGTGGGAGGAAAGTAGAACTTGAAGAAATTCAAGAATCACAAATTATCGATACACCTATGGAGGAATTAGAGCAGGAAACACAAGTGGTTGTGTAAGAGCAACCTGCTCAAGTAGAACAAGACCAGCGTAGGTCAGGCAGGATACGTCACCTACCTGAGATATATGGATATCTGATCAAGGTGATGTATTACTCATGGATCAAGATGAGCTTGTGACCTACTCATGGAATCTTCGTTTTGATGAAACAGTAAAACAATATGGATTCATCAAGAACGAAGATGAGCCTTGTGTCTACAAGAAGGTTAGTGGGAGCATGATCGTATTCGTGGTATTATATATAGATGACATATTACTTATTGGAAACGATATCCCTACCCTGCAACAAGCAAAGTCTTGGGTGGGGAAATGCTTATCTATGAAGGACCTAGGTGAAGCAGCCTATATATTAGGAATCAGAATCTATAGAGATAGATCATAAAATGCTTGGCCTAAGTCAGAGTACATAGACAAGGTGCTGAGACGCTTTAATATGAATGATTCCAATGGTTATGTGTTTTGCTGAAATGGTGGCACTGTGAGTTTGAAAATTTCAAAGCAAGATACGGTTGTTGATTCTACAACCGAGGCCGAGTATATTGCTGCCTCAAATGCAGAAAAGGGAGTTGTTTGGATCAAAAAGTTCATTAGTGAACTTGGCATAGTCCCTAGCATTGTGGATCCCATTGGTCTCTATTATGATAACAATGGTGCTATCGCACAAGCCAAGGAGCCTAGATCTCACCAACGATCCAAACACATACTTAGGCGTTATCATCTCATTCGAGAGATAATAGATAGAGGAGATGTGAAAATATGTAAAGTACCTACACTTGACAATATAGTTGACCCACTGACAAAGCCTCTTGTGCAGCAGAAGCATGATGGCCATACTAGATCAATGGGCATACGGGGTATGCCTGATTGGCTCTAGTGCTAGTGGGAGATTGTTGGTGTAAGCCCTAGAGGCCAATACATTTTGGTACTTGTATCGAATAATAAAAGGCATTCTCTTTATTATGGTTGATTAATAAAGTCCCTGGAATAGATAGTCCGTTTAATGTATTAAGTGTGACTTAATCATGAGAACACATTAAACATAAGGACACTATTCCTAAAGTATCCGTAGTCGAGTTTTAGTGTGAAGTGGGATAACATTAAAGCATTAAGACTATTATGTTTGTAGACTGATGATCACATCTCATGGATCATGGATAAAGAGTTATCAAGTCTTAAACATAGGTATGAATATTAGGAGTAATATTTATACCGGATTGACCCGCTATGAGAATACTATATAGAAAGTTATGCAAGGTGTCATAAGTTATTCTCATGGTGATAATAGTGTATTCCACTCTTCGACCTGAAACCACTATGGATCCTAGATGTAGAGTCGAGTGCTTTATTGCTGATCCAACGTTGTCCGTAACTGGATAACCATAAAGACAGTTGATGGGTACTCCACAAAGCATGCTGAGGGACATGAGTGACCTAGATGGAATTTGCCCATCCTGCATAACAGGATAAATGTCTATGGGCCTAATATTGAACTGGACAAGGATGACACGGTCTATGCCTTGTGTTCAATATAGACATAAGGGCAAAAGGGTAATTATACACATAATTATTATCACAGAAGGAATTGTCAGATCACTTGACATTTTCGTGTCTTGGGTAGCAGTGATGTGTTGCTAGATACCGCTCACTGTTTATTATGTTAAATGCGTGATTTAATATAATTGCCAACGTCACGAAAACCTACAGGGTCACACACAAAGGACGGATTGATGAGAGATAGAGTAACTAAGGAATATCGTAAGGTACGGTACCCTTAAGTGAGTTATAGAACATCGTAAGGTACGATGTACTTGAGTAGAATACGAAATATGGTAAGGTACCATGAGCTTAAGTGATTTTGGGCATATTATAAGATATGGGCCAAAATACACTTAAGTGGGCTTTTAGCTTGAAGCCCACACAAGTGGTTCTATAAATAGAACCCTTGTGCAAAAGCAAAAATTGGCGGTTGCATTATTTTCGTTTTCTCACTCTCTCTCTCTCACTCAAAGCCTTCATTCGTACCAGCTAGCACTGAGATTGAAGGAACCCGTTCGTGTGGACTGAGTAGAGACGTTGTCATCGTTCAACGTTCGTGATCGCTTCGTGGATTTGCATCAAAGGTTTTGATCGTCACAAGAGATCTGCACCAAAGGTTTCAACCGTCACAAGAGGTAAATATTCTATCACTGATCATGACCATTCGTAAGGATCTCTAAAGGAGAAATTTTAATTTCCGCTGCGCTTTGGGTCGCAAATTCTCCTTCACGAACTGCATTTTATGTGCCTCAGTACACTTCATTACCCTAAAAATCTTCTCAATTTCCCTAAGCCATGTATGTGCTCCCTTTGGATCATACTTTCCTTTGAAGGTAGGCAGGTTGTTCCTCTAAAACTTTCCCAAGCTACGGAACTCATCATTTGCTCCCTGTTGGTTGTTCTGCACAACTTGAGCCACTGCTTGCAAGAAGGCAACATCAGCACCATTATTCCTTCCATCCATATTTTGACATATCAATAACAAGGTTATAAAAAACTTATATCAATAGTGTTCACACACTATTCACATGCTAAAAACTTATAAGACACTATACACTTGGCCGAACGGACCAACCATGCTCGGATACCACTTTGTAACATCCTACTTCCCGATTCAAATAAATAAATAAAATATAAATAATTAAATCAAGTAAGATGTCACATCCATATGATTTTAAGTTTAAAAGTTTACTTCAACTCATATAAATCACATTGTTACAGCGGAATTAAAAATAATTTTTTGTTCAACATCCAAAGCTTCACCCAAATATCCAAGTAGTAGTAGTTTAAAACAACAATCCTTATTATTTAAACATACATAACATGAAAAACACATAGGTAAAATAACCTCATAGATAAAACATCCCCGATGTTACACATCAGAGCGACTCCACTAGAAAACCCGATCGATAACAACATATCATGCACCGCCAACTACTCAGATACCTGATATTTTGTACTCCAAAGGAGTACATACACAATAAACAAATAGGGGGTGAGAAATACATTAATATAATTAATCTATGCATAACATGCTAAAGATAATATTCATGCGTAATGCACTGCAATCATTCATAATCCACATTCTTACCACAATTAAACACCACAGGATATAATGAAAATGCAATGAGACTCCATAACTCATCCTAGTGCCTGTGGTACCAATTGTTTATCAATGGTTCATCATACGAACCCGATTCCCCATTCGGAATCCCGAACTTCCCCTTCGAAGTTCCGAATAAGTTTAACATTCTCCTTCAAACTTAAACTTATCTCCACCAACTTAACAATTTATGAATGTATGGCATGGCAAAAAATGCAATTGACACAATTGTCATTATTCATGCCGTGATCCACAATAGATCACACAACTACAACCATGCACAACATAATCCACCCTTTTGGATTATCATAATCACAAGTGAATAAACAATTCAAATGATCACCATGTCGCAACAGTTTTCCGATACGGACTTCGTTATGATTCATTCTAACACACACAAATATTATAATAATCGTGCTCCACCATGGATCACTCAATATGCTTATCTAATACGTAATACACCCTTATGGACTACCACTAACGTCATTAACACAGATACCAATCATTCGTGACACAATGATTAAATTACCTATACGGACTTTATTCACATCCATCATATTTTTACACTTCCTTCCATCTACTGTAACCCTCTGATAAATCCATTAAAATATTTTTTCCCTGAATCAAAATTGTAGTAGTCACTATCATCCAGAGTTATTAATAGCGGCCGTGAAAGGCGCGATCCCGGGTGGTCCGACCGGAGCGGCCACCACCGCGCGAGAAGAGGGTAGCGGAGCGACGTTTGAAAACGCGACCGAGATCGCCCCAAACGCGGGTTGCGGGTCGCGGGCCGCACCATGAGCGAAGCGGTTTATCCACTTTTGCTTTTTTTTCTCTCTGGCTTTGTTTCTCTGGTTGTTTTGCAGCGATTGTTTTGCAGATGCGGTGGAGAAGAAAAGGAGAAGAAAGAAGAAAGCAGCGGTGGAGAAGAAAGGAAGAAGAAAGACATTAGGGTTTAATGGAGAAAGGAAGAAGAAAGAAGAAAGCGGCGTCAGAGAAGAAAGGAAGAAGAAAGACATTAGGGTTTAATGGAGAAAGGAAGAAGAAAGAAGATAGCGGCGACAGAGAAGAAGAAAGACATTGGGGTTTAATTGACTAGTTAAGAATAAAAAGGCCTTTTACAAAACTAAAGTGGTATAAAGTGGGCCTGAAATGGGCCTTCTATTAAAAAAAAGGCATATTAAGCCTTTAATTCATAATATGGTAATAAAATTTAATAAATAAAATAATATTAAACTTAATAAATATAATAATATTTAATAATGAATATAATAATATCATAAATTAGATATTTTTATTTTATAAATTTAATTTTTACAAAACTTTTGTGTTGCTAACTTAATATTCTTTTAAATGTTCATCCAAAATAATTTATTTGTATAAATTATTTATATATTTAATCTAAAAATTAGTCAATTCTAGAAAGTCAACAAAACTTATCCCGCTATCCGCTATCCTGCTATCCCAATTTTTGAGCCGACCGCTCCGCTCCGCTATCCGCTATTAATAACTCTGCTATCAGCTAACAAACACAATAAATCACACCTTAAAACGTGACACTCGTCAAAGGTTATCACTAAAACCGTACAAAGGATTTTTAAAAAATGATGTTGTTTGGAAGGACTAAAACAGTACGAACCCAACACATCCCAAACCCCAATTTCCATCCTATAAACATCCCTCGCAATATTTTTAAGGATTTTCATCATCAACCATGTACATATATCAATAATTCATTCACTAAACACCAACACATCATCACTTTATAATTTCCCATAACTTGTTCATCATGTTCATATCCCCAAAACCATTATTCTATGATCATGACAGAAAAAATAGGCAAGCATCATCACATCAAATTCATACAACAATCAATGATTTATATATAACAATCATAATCTAATCATCTCATCATACAGATATTGCAAACCACCAAGAATTTCAATCAAAAACATGGTAAAGAGTAAACCTAAGAGGGAAGGACCCCTCACTACCCTCTCATGGATATACACCCTTATAAGAATGGTTCCCCTATTGTCTTAGATTGTTAAACTCCAATTCTTGACAATGGTGATTTTCTTGATCCTCCTAGATTTTCCTCTTCTCTTTCTAGCTCTCTTTTTCCCAAGTTTTCACGTATTATGTAACTTCCCCTCTTCTTAATTCCAGTTCGCTTATAACAACCAAATTTCTATTTTATTTAAAATCTAATATTATTATTTTATTAAATATAAACTAAATATTTATTTTAATAAATCCAAATCAAATATTTATTTTAATATATCACTGTAACAATAATAATTAAAATAAATATTTAAATATTAACTATTACTATTATTTATATAAATCATTCTAATTAAATAATAGTAGCAACCACTACTTCTATCATCATCCCTATATCTCTACCTTTTTGCTCACACACCCCTAACACCTTAAATTCCAATTTCTAAGGTTGGTGTACTACATTCAAGGGTCTTCCTTAACAAAACATAACATCACAACACACAAATTGCATAATTATATTTAGAAAACAAATAATAAAGTTTTGGGGCGTTACAACTCTCCCCCACTTAGAATATTTTCGTCCTCGAAAATTTACCCGACGGGGACAATTCGGAGTATGTTTCCCGCATTTGGCTCTCTAGCTCTCAAGTCATATTTCCACTAGCTATTCCTCCCCAAACAGCTTTCACTAGAGCAGTCTTTTTACCTCTCAGTTTCTTCAATTCTCGATCCTCAATTATCACGGGCAATGCTTTTACCGTAAGGTTGTCCCTCACTTGCACTTTATTTATCCTAATCACATGAGATGGATCACGAATATACTTCCAAAGCTGTGATACATGGAACATGTTTTATAAATTCGAGAGATCGGGTGGTAGGGTCACTCTATAAGCAACAACCTTCATTCTCTAAGAAATCTGATATGGACCAATATATTTAGGAGTTAACTTCTTCGATTTCAGCGTACATCCAACGCCTGTAACCGGATTAACTCTAAGGAACGCATGATTACCTTCCTTAAATTCTAAATATTTTCTTCACGCATCATGATAACTCTTCCGTCTACTCTGTGTTATTTTTATTTTATCTTGGATCGTCTTCACTTTTTCAATAGTTTGTTGGATAAACTTCAGTCCAAGTACAACACTCTCGCTCGATTCATACCAACACAAAAGTGTCATACACCTCCGACCATATAATGCTTCAAACGACGCCATTCCGATACAATAATGAAAAATATTATTATAAGTAAACTCGATCAGAGACAAATGACCATCCCAAGTACCTAATTGCTTGAGTATACAAGCCCTCAACAAATCCTCCAATGACTGAATAGTTCTCCCAGTCTGCCCATCAGTCTGCAGATGCTAAGCAAAACTCAACATCAGTTTAGTACCCAAAGTATATTGCAAACTTTCCTTAAATCTAGATGTAAATCGAGGGTTTATGTCATAAACTATACTCAAAGGAACTCCATGCAATTTCACTATCACACGAATATAGATCTCAGTTAACTTCTGTAAAGAGAAACTGATGTTAATTGGAATGAAGTGTGCTAATTTTGTCAATCTATCGGTGTCGCATCCTGCGAAAAATCAACCGGCGAGGCTCGAATAAAAACACAACACACACACAGAGCCGCCACTGCGCGTTATTTATCCCAAAATAGGGAAAGGAAACGCTCAGAAAAACCTGGAAAGAACATGGTCTCGCGACCAAAGAGAAAGGGTAAGGGAGTCGGTTACGCAAGGGGAAGGTATTAGCACCCCTCACGTCCGTCGTACTCGACGGGATCCACGTCCTAGAATAAAGAATAGGTTGCTAAACATCACACACACACACAAGGGAACGCAGGTGGGGTTAAGAGGAACGAGCTCGATAAGGTATCGCACCTTATGCCTACATATCTTGTCTGGAACAAGAATCAGAGCCACTGTAGTTCGGCTTACGCACGCCAAACAACACAAAACACACAAACAGATGGCAAACATGGAGCCCGACAACCACTTGATGGAATTACGTCGGCATCCGAACCAAAACACCAAAACGGCAAACGTGGAGCCCGACAGCCAATTACTGGACTTACGTCGGCATCCGAGCCAAACACAATCAGATAACAAACAAACACACGCAAAAAAGAAAAAGGTTGCCCGGAGTGGTCTCGCACGACCACCTGCCTACATACCTCGTCTGGAACGAGGATCAGGGCGATGTAGTTCCCCTCAAAGGGAAAAAAATTTCAGCCAGAAACCGGGGAGACACAACACTAGGGAGACTACTACTCGAGCCTAGGTGTTGTCATGCACAGTCATCCCTAAGTTCAGTTTTCTATCCTACTTGCATAAGCAAACTACTCCTATCCAGGAAAGAAGCAAGCACACAAGCATACAGAATATAAGCATACATCAAATGAGAACAAGCATCTCAAACAAGCATGTCAATCAGATATCCACATAGCACGCACTATAGCCAAACAAGGGGGCTCAATCAATAGGTTTGACTGCCGAAGCGAGTCGTCTGTACGGGCTGGGTTTGCTCTTAACCTTGCCATTACGAGGCTAAGGTGAAGCAGATGAAAAGGTGAAGTGAGGATCAGACCTCACAGCTCTTATCCCTAACCAGGGAGAGCTTCTGACAAATGAGCATGGGTCCAGAATGGGGAAACCCTTCTATACTCAGAGACTCTGACACAACGTGCACTGCACGGATCTTGGGCTTGTAATCTCAATGCTACAACCATGTAATGGGAGCAAGGAGAAGACTCACAGAATAGTGGGGGGTAGACTGCATACCCCTACCTTCTACCAATTGCCTTATTTAAAGGACTTTCACCTGCTTGGCACGAAAAATAAACACCCACAATCATTGCCTCTTAAGGAGGACTTCAGACAATTTGCCCGGTCAAATAACAGACCGGGTCTCCAGACTACATGAAGTTAGGAAGTTATACCTCAATGCAAGTTGCTTAAGCAAAGCAAAGCAAAAGTTCACAAGGAACTGAGCAACTAAAAGTACCTGGAAACAGTCAAACACAGTTAGTACTCAGACAGACAAAACTAAATAGCAAGTATTCAATCAGTCAGACTATACAAACTAATGCACAACAAAGCAAGCTATGAGCTCAAGCCCAAGCTTCGCAACCTACAAAACAAAGTTGTGTTAGTGTACAAACATCAAGCAACATCAATTGAATTGACTTGGATCATTCTCCATACACATTGCACCTTTCATCCTGAAAAATCAATCAAATGTTAGCAACTAGACCACTAGGCCAAGCCTAGGGTCCAAAGGCAAGAAAAATTCCTAAACAGCAAGGTATCTCTAACCAAACTCAAATTATTGTCAAACAAAAACCAACACAATTAGTCCCATGTCTATATCATTCATTATATTCATTTCATGCATAAAACAATCCAACTTAGGTCAAATAGAGCACCAAACATGCAAACAGAACTATTGCATTCAATTCCATATCAAAACAAATCCAAAAAATCTCAAATAAATTACACCTAAACAGGGTCTATTCAAGGTATGGCACACCAAATTTCAGCTTAATTGGGCAAAGGAAACCATGTCAATGAAAATCAACAAAAACAGACACAATTACATGCTCCAAATCACAACATCAACACATGCTTCCACTTCAAAAATTCATAACTCAATGAAAACAGTAAAGAAATGAGTGAGACCAAAACAGGGATGTCACATCATGTGTCTATAACATTCCTACCAAATTTCATGATCATTCAATACCACATGAGCATTTCACAAAAGATCTACCAACATATGTCACATGAGCTTGCACATTTGACCAACAGAGATGAAAAATAGCCATCAAATTGAAAATGCCACATAAAATTCCACAAAAATTCACATAGCATCTTAACATGTTAATGAACATCCATGCAAAATTTCACATCATTCTAACAAGTATAGGTCATTCAAATAAATCCAGCAAGTTGACATAATGAGGTGTGACACAAATTGTCACACCTAAGTTCCAAAATTCATAACTCAATGATCAGGTATCAAAAATTCATGAAATTTACATGTAAATCTCCATTGATGTGTCTAGAATCACCACAAAAATTTTCAGACATTTATTTGTAAGCATGAGAATTTCACATTGAATTTGGCACAAGGTATCAAAAATGAGTACATGTTAAAGATCCCTAGGGCAAACAAAATTATTACCATGCACAACTTTCACCAATAGGTCATAAAACATCTACAGTCAACAAAGAAGTCAAAGAAAAAATTCTCATATTTTTCTGAATTTTCTATGATTTTTGGTGAATTTTCTAAGGTGTTATGAATTTTAAGAATTTTTTTTAGAATTAATATAATTAAATGGAATGTCCAATGGCAAAACAGTAATTCCTGAAGCGCGGGAGCGGGAAACAGCTTATTCGAATTTTCAAACCAAAAATTGGATCAAACACAGTTTATTTCCAGGAATTTCACTCTCTTCCTCACGCGACTCAACCTCCACATCCAAAAGTGGTTTTGCTCAAATCTCAATGAAAATGGACAAACGAATAACCGTTGGAAAGGTCTCACTCTCAGGAACTCAAATATCATCACAAATCATCCTAATTCTATCTAAATCTCACGAATCGACGAAGTTAGGGTTTGACAACATACTTTCAAATCAAGATTTCTTAACCTACGTTGCATCATAATCAAAGCTACGCATATCATTAGATTCTACATGAAACGAGCTTTCAAACACATACAACAATTAAGCAATTCGTGAGATTCGATTTTTACACACCTGGCCATGGCAGTGAAGCTATTGGTGTTCTTCGCGTGATTCAACCTCAAACAGAGGGAGTATATGCTAGTGGAAGTGAGCTGCAAAGCTAAGATTCACTCGATTTCGCTCCTAATGCTTGAATTCACGATTCACCATTGATGATGCCATCTTGTACAGTTGAGCTTCGCACGGTTTTGGATGTTGAAAGGCAAAAACAGATGGAGCATATGGTGATGCAAGATCAATGCCACAAGAATTTCGAAGATTGATCCACAATTGATGAAGTTTGATGAATTTTGGTTTTGGAGTGTTCTTGAGGAATTTGAGAGAATTGGATGAATTTCAGATCTGATTTTGGGAAGTGTGAGTTTCTGTTATGATTATCATGTGATTAGGAATATATATGTGTGCTTAAACCATGATTAACCATGCTAATTAACCAAATTGCACTTGTTAGTGAAAATGTTAATTTTCAAGTGAGGGCAAAAATGGAATTTCATAAGCCAGCTCATTGCCACCTCTTTGACAGCTCACACAACTTCCAAGTGCCATGTGTGAGCTGTTGCCACTTGCCTCACTCTCATTGGATGTGTATTTTTGAAATTCACCATGTAATGCCACTTTGTCCAATTTTGCAATTTCATTTTTCAAGTCAAATTCCAAACCACAAACCTTAGGCATGAAATGATGATTCCAACAACTTTTAAATACCATTTGTGAGGTGTAGCAAAAATTCCCACTCAAAAATTCCAATTATTTCACAAGTTGGACAATTTTGCCCTTGGTCCATTTTAACTGTCCAGTTGAAATTTGACTTTTTGCATTGACCACTTTTGGAAAAATCCAATTATGCACCATGAAAGTACATGTCAAATGGAGTTTGTGCATATAAAGAACTTGCAATTTGGACCAACCATGTGGAAATTATGGCCTCCTGATTATGGGTCATTTTTGAATTTCACTGAGCCCTAATTTTCCAACCATACATGGGATTTTCAAGTTCTTGGACTTTTTGGAAAGGTGAGAACAAGATCTACAACTTTCATGTTGAACAATTTTTCATTTGAAGCTTCTTTGGACACGTGGTCTTGAGGTCAAAAACTTTCCATTTTTGGAAACTTCTATTACAAGTCACTTTCTATTTTTGGCAGTTTTTGTCCTGACTTGATTTTCTTCATTCTTAAGCTTTGAGATGTCAAATAACACTTGTTCCAACATGAATGAAGTGTATCCAACTCATTTCCACCTCCAAATCCATCAGATCATGTACAGTTGACCACAATTGACTTTTCAGCTGATAGATGAATCTGGCAATGCATAGATCAAACTGAACCCCAATCTCCTGATGCAATGGATCAAGGATGAAACCCTAGCCTCAATAAGCACAATATAATCACATAATGAACCCCATAACCATCACAAACCCCATATCCTGATTAAGCCCTGCTTGGCCCAATTGCAACTGATTAGGGTTGACCAGTGGTCAAAACCCTAATCTCAAGGAATCAGCTTCAACACTTGATGAAATCCAACCATGATGATGATGATGTATCATTTCAATCAAGATGAAGACCAATATCCTCTGAGAATCATAAAACCCTAATTTGAACTTGCACACCCTCAGATGGCCAATGATCAGTCAATAAACCCTAGGCTTGCACTTTGACTTTCCCATCTTCTGATCAAGACTTGGGAAGATAGCTTGCACAATGTAACCACATGATATGCAATATGCAATGCCTAATGACCTAAAATGATATGCAATATGTTAATGCTAGTCCCAAGAGAGAAGAGGGCAAATTTTGAGGTGTTACAGCTGCCCCTATTCAATCCACTGTGAACCTGTCGATACGAATAGCCTCGGCTTTCGGATGATCAGGATGAAGAGTGATTGAATACCAAGAACAGACGAACAATTTGCACTCTGATGGGATGATAATTAACAACGCCTGTCAGCATCGGCGAAGAAACAAACTCAAAAAACGTCGACCTGGATACCAAAATAAATGGTAACGCAGGGATAACTATGGCCTGAACACCACACATCCGCTCGGGATTATTATTCTCTCTTCTTTGCTTTTCTTGAACCCCAAGGTTTTCTCTATTTTTTATTTTCTTGAACCCCAGAATTTTCTCTGCACAAACGATCCTCGGATCTCTGCATTTGAACCCCACTCTCCAGTTTGCCAAAATAAATGGACCCCAATCTCCGATTTGAACCCCAGTCGCCTGACGATAACTCGCGATCGCCAATATGAACCCCGTTCTCCAGAAAATGCCGCAACATCTCCTTTTCTCCATTTGAACCCCATCTCCAGAAAATGTCTCCACATTTCCTTTTCTCCATTTGAACCCCGTTCTCCAGAAAATGTCTCCACATTTCCTTTTCTCCATTTGAACCCCGTTCTCCAATCTCTCGTGATAATTCCGCTGGCAACATCGGAAATAACACCAAACCACTCTGAGGGCGACATGTCAGAGGGTAAACCTTCATAAAGAAGGTAGCATGTGTATCTCTTCCTCAAAAGACACCTATAACGACCTCCATTGGCCTCAGCCAGAGCCTAAAGTGACACATGAATAGAAGATAATCCTGAGGACCTCATCCCGGATAAAATCTTCAACTCCATCTCCATTTGAACCCCAGAAAATGCCTCAGCATATACTCTTCTCTGATTGAACCCCGATCTCCAGAAAATGTCGCAACATCTCCTTTTCTCCATTTGAACCCCGGAATCGCGCTGATCGCGTAACGTCTTCTGATATCATTTCCATCTCTGTCCGACGGAAACATTTCCTCCAATATCGCACTACTAGGGAACACTGCTGATCTGACGTCATGGTACCACACTCCTCAGAGTAACACTTTCAACCAGACACTGACTGATGACTGGGAGAAAACTCGACGTTTACTGGACATCGAACAATGATGTTGACAGGACATCGAACAATGATGTTTACAGGACATCGAACAATGATGTTGACAGGACATCAAACAATGATGTTGACAGGACATCAAACAAGGATGTTGACAGGACATCAAACAAGGATGTTGACAGGACATCAAACAAGGATGTTGACAGGACATCAAACAATGATGTTGACAGGACATCAAACAATGATGTTGACAGGACATCAAACAAGGATGTTGACAGGACATCAAACAAGGATGTTGACAGGACATCAAACAAGGATGTTGACAGGACATCAAACAATGATGTTGACAGGACATCAAACAATGACCGACCAGACATTAAACAATGACTGGGAAATAACTCGACGTTTACTGGACATCGAATGATGATGTTTACTGACACCAAAGAAAGCTCGACCAGACACTTACTGATGACTGGGAAATACTGTTGTTCCAAACTCACAATGCTGAACTCCTCGGAGTATCGTCTTCATTGTCCGGCAAAACCAATCCTCAAGCGGTAACCACGGCTCGAATCGCGCTGATCGCGTAACATTCTCCAATCTTCATTCCCATCTCGGCCCGACGGAAAAGCTTCCTCCAGTATCGCACTACTGGGGTACATCTCTGATCCAATCATGAGGCTAAACTCTTCGGAGTAACACCTTCACTGTCTGACACAACCACCTCTCAAACGGTAACCACGGCTTGAGACTAGCTCTATGCTTGCAACAATGATGCATGATTGATATTTTCTGCGTAATGCTCCATAATTATGGAAATGCTACGCGATTTATTATTTTTTCTATGCAATATGCTATGCTTACGCTACATGATGAATGCATAAAAACGTCCCCCTCAAGGGATTCTGTTGGGGAGCACGAGACACTCCGTTGAGGAACTCGTCAATACTCCAATCTCCACCCTGCTGGGGAATAAGAACTGCTGCTGGGAAAAGTCAACCCTTGCTGGGGAAGAACCTTCTTTGCACCCAATCCGCTCGAGAAACTGCTGGGGATAAGCACCACCAACACTCTGTGGGGATACAACAGCCTTTGACTTGCTGGGGATATCAATCCCGACTCTGCTTTGGGAAACCCTCACAGATACCTGACGACTTCACTGGGGAAATGCTCACAGATACTCCGCTAGGGAAATAGCAATCTCCAGGCCTGGCAACTGGGGAAGCATCGATCTGACACCTGCTGGGGATAACCGTCCTGACCCTGCTAGGGAAACGAATGCCACTCCGCTGGGAACAACCCATGCAATCCACAGGTAGGATACACTCAGCTGGGGATGCAGAAATTCGTCCGCTACGGGAACTTGTCCAATCCACTGGTAGGATGAACACTGCTGGAGATATATTTCATTGAAACCCGCTCCACTCGGGGATAGCAACCTTCAGACCTGGCTACTGAGGAAACACCGCTGTTGTAAACCTGCCGAGGATAACCATCCTGACTTGGCTAGGGAAGTCCACAGACCTTGAATCTGCAGGGGAGTTGGCCCTCATAACTCTGCTTGGGGACCTCGCTGGGAAATGAGAAAAGTTGGTACAGAACACCCGTCGACTCGTCGAACCACGGTATCCACCTCCCAATCTCGCATCAGCTTTCCACTTTTGAGAATTCCCAGACTCGTCTGGATCTTTTCTGCTCCATCATCTTGTACTCCCAATCGCTTCGTGCTCGACGGAAAGCGAACTCCTGGGGACTATACAGACTTTTCAATTTTTCGACTTTGAAGAGTCTTCTTGGTTAATTCCAAAGGTCGTCGGACGTCTCGCGTCGTCTCTTCCTACCGTCCTCCTCTGGGGAATTTCTACAAACTTTCAAGTCTTCCGACTTTGAAGAGTCTTCTTGATTATCATCAAGGATCGCCGTACGCCTCAACGTCACTTCGTCGTTTTCATTCATTCGTCCCTGAGCGGACTCTCTGGGGATCTATTACAAAGCTTCCGCATCACAACCTGCAAGTGAGTGAAAATATCTAACAGTTCCTGCAAAACAGATCGTCAGATAAAACCGTGCCCCCAGGCGTGTCAAGATTTCAACACTTGGGTCACTCAACCTTCCAAACAAGATTTCAAGTTTTCAATCTTATAAACATGCATTGGAAGGAACCTGTATGTCTTAAAATGCAAGATTCTTTATCAAAATAATCAGATGTTTTTGCAATCAACGTGGTAATGAAAAACAAAAACCAAAATTATTTGACTGAACATGCATTTTATTGATTGGAAAAAGTGTGGCTCAAATGAGCAATACAAAGGGAAGCAATTCCTGAAAAAAGGTAACTGCGCAAAAGGAAAAATCTATCCTAATGGCAATGTGAAACCCGTGATCTCATCGAGTTCCAACTCGGTTACACCCCATATGTCCTCAGACTCTCCGTGCTTCTGCCTTCTGAACAAGACGATTCCAACTGATCCCTACCGGGTATTATCCATGATGCCTTAACCGAAGCACAAACGATCATGCGGGACGCAGTTATTCGTTTCAATCCCTCTTTTGCCTGGACCACCCTTTCGGGTTTTCAGTCCACCGGGATACCCTTTTTTGCCCAAGTCGCCTTTTCAGGTTTTCGACTTGCAGGGTGTACATTTTTCATTTTTTATCCCTAATTTTTGCCCGAACCTTTCTTTCTGTTTTTGGTTCGCCGGGATGCCCATTTTTGCCTGAACTATTTTATTCTTTTCGTCCAGCGGGTCTCTTTACACGAAGTATTTTTTAACTGCGTCCGCATTCACAGGGGATGGAAAATCTTCGCCATCCATGGTCGTTAACAACAAGGCTCCACCTGAGAAAACCTTCTTGACCACGAATGGACCCTCATAATTCGGTGTCCACTTGCCCCTTCGATCATTTTGAGGAGGAAGGATCCTTTTCAGCACCATATCACCTACGTGATACACCCGAGGTCGTACTTTCTCGTCAAAAGCACGATTCATCCTCTGCTGATATAACTGTCCATGACAGATGGCTGCCAGCCTCTTTTCCTCAATCAGGCTCAATTCTTCATACCGGGTCCTTACCCATTCAGCCTCTTGCAATTTTACGTCCATCAGGACTCTCAAAGAGGGAATCTGAACTTCAACAGGTAACACAGCCTCCATCCCATATACCAATGAGAAAGGAGTTACCCCAGTAGACACACCGAAGATCAATACCCAGGATACCAGTTTCCTACTCAATCACACCGTCGTTGGTGTATTCAAACGTTATCCGGGCAACAAAATCTTATTCACCTTAACCTCCCCATCAGACATCAGAATCCGTTCGGATTCGGGGTCAGGCCCCTCCTCCGGGATCGGTCACTCTCAATCTTTCGATCGGAGCACCTCGAGATGTCCTCATCAGGGAACTCAAACTTCATCGGTTGATAATCCTCAATGGGTTGCGGGGCAATTTAATCAGACAATATACCCCTTGATTGCTTCTTGAGAGTATCACAAATCAATCAACATTCTTTTGCTCCTCTCGCAACCCGTCCGGTCGATGCTGGATCCTCAAACCCATACTTGATCGGATCCATCTCGAAATCCACAAAGTGGTATGAACCAGCATATACTGTCTCGGTCGGCGAGCAGCCTATGCCAAAGTACATCAAGTTTTCTCGAACAGTGAATGTATTGTTTCACAGTCGGTAAACTTTTTGCTAAGGTAAATTGCATGCTCTTTTCGACAAGACGCGTCATGCTGACCCAATACACCTTGTAGACCCCTCGAAGGCCGTCAAGCACAGATTAACAGTCTCTTTCCATAGGGAGGCATCGGAATAGGAGGTTCCTGCAACTTATTCTTTTTATTTTTCAATGCCCCTTGGCAATCATTATTTCACCTGACCGTTTGATCTTTTTTTTTTCAACATCTTGAATATAGGTTCGCACGTGGCTGTTAGATGAGATGTGAACCATGACAGGTAGTTCAATCCTTCTAAGAAACCACGAACCTCTTTTTCATGTTCTTCCTCGGTTCAGGCGTTTTTTTTTTTTTTTTTTTGCAGGATGAACCTCGATTCCTCCCTTACAATGAACCCCAACATCTTACCGGACCGCACTCTGATAGTGCACTCACTTGAATTCAACCTCAGTTTGAATTGTCTTAATCTGTCAACCGACTTGCCCCGGTCAGCCAGATGCCCCTCTTCTGTTTGGGACTTTGCTATCACGTCATCAACATAGCAATTGATTTCATGATGAATCATATTATGAAACAAAGTCACCATGGCTCTCTGATACAGGCACTGGCGTTCTGCTTCTTTAGAGGACGGTCTCCTTTCCATGGTATCTTGTGCGCAACGACATCGATATCCGACCCTGACGTATCCTGTCACGACCAGGCGACGGTATCAACCTGCTCTTTCCACAGGGCTACCATTCTGCTCTTGACTCGCCTCTGAAGCGGCTCTCAATTTTCATTTCCTTTCTGACCTCGGCGGTATACGGGTTAACAATCTCAACTCGCTCTTCTCGCGGCTGAATCACCTTCTCCTCTTGTTTTGACAACCTGGCTAATTCCAGCAGATCACAATCTTCTTCGCCTTTTTCTTCAGCCTGATCGCTCGGTTTGTCGAAGTCATATGAGGGGTAACCAAATTGTTATCAACGAGATCCGGAGGATTATTTTTGAATTCGGAACGAGACAAATCAAAAAGAGAAAAAAATGAAAAATAAACATTGCCATTTTTATTTGTTTTTAAACTGCAAAAATAAATGAAAAACAGGGAACACCGCTTTTTGACTGAAAAACATCCATTTATTAATGATGCAGAAAATGCAAATTATGGACATGAGGTGGCCCTTACAATGGACCATTACGTGTCGGGCAACACGCAAGGCTTTCATGCAGATCAAAACAGAAATCATTACTCTTCCGAATGAGTGACAGTGCTGATCTCTTAAGCCTTCCAGCTTCCTGGTACGCACAGCTTTATCCAACTATTGAACTTGCAGTTACTGTCATTCTCTTCACCCATCACACCGGTGTGACCTGAATCTTCAGCAATTGCACTCACCATCGCCTGACCATGCGTCGGCATGGGATTAGCATTAACATTCGGTGATGGTGCAAAATTGATGGCCTTGGAGTCTACCAGATCCTGGACAACATTCTTGAATGCTCTACAGCCCTCAATGTTATGCCCCGGCGTTCCAGAATGAAATTCACACTGGGCGTTCTCATCGTAGTTAGGAGGCCTCTGATCTGATCTCATCGGAACCATCGCCCTCGGCTGAACCAACCCAAGATCCATCAATTTTTTGAACAGAACAGCATATGTCACTGGCGGCTTGTCGAAATGGCGATCAATCCCTTTTCCTTTCACCTGGTACCCAGCTCTCTGTTGAGGTGGCTGACGTTGCTGTCGTACTGACTGATTACCAGCAGGGATGGTTACAGCAGCAGTGTGCTGGTAGTAACGATCCCTACCGTATCCTCTCTGGGCATACACAGCGCTTGATTCTCCCTCATTCTTCCTTTGGCCGTTCCCGAATGGCTTCTTCGATGCCGATGACGAAGCATTACCACCCTGGATCTTCCCCATTCTTATCCAACTTTCAATTCTCTCCCCAGCCACCACAATGTCTGCAAAGTTGGTTACCGGACAGCCCACCATTCTTTCAGCAAAAACCCCTTGCAGGGTACCCATGAAGAGATCAGACATCTCTCTGTCCACTAGAGGAGGTTGAACTCTGGCAGCCAACTCTCTCCATCTTTGAGCATATTCTTTAAACCCCTCACTTGACTTCTGAGACATACCCTGCAGCTGGGTACGACTAGGAGCCATGTCAGCATTGAACTGGTACTGCTTAAAGAAAGCATCCCCAAGATCTTGCCAACTCTTGATGTCAGCAGATTTCAGCTTGGTATACCATTCCAAGGATCCTCCGGACAGACTGTCTTGGAAGAAGTACATCCAAAGCTTTTGATCAGTAGTGTACGCAGAGATCTTGCGGACGAAAGCTTGGAGGTGAGTCTCTGGGCAGGAACTTCCATTATATTTGTCAAATGCAGGCGCTTTGAATTTCTGTGGAATCACAATCCCCTCAACCAGCCCCATGTTGGACATGTTGACAAACCCCGGAGTAGCATGGCTTTCCAGAGCCCTTACCTTCTCTGCCAGTAACTGAATTTCTTTGCTCTGTGGCTGGACACCATATTGACCGAATGGCTCATTGTGCATGGAGAATTGATCAGCTTCTCGGTCCTCCTCTCTGTCATCATCCACCCCAAAGAAAGGCGGGAACAGATTATCCTTCAGATTATGCCCCAGACCGGGCCCAGGCTGACCACCAGCAGTACCAAAACCAGCATTGTTGTTCACCATACCTACGGTTTCTCTTTTTCCACCGTCTCTGGATCCACCCAGCCCCTGATTGGAGACACCATCCAGATTAACAACACTGTTAGCAGCTGAGGCCCGCTCAAGCTTCTCAACTTTATCAGCCAAAGCCTTCTGATCAACTGCAAAACCCTGCATGATGTTGATCAGCTCAGTCATCTTGTCCTTCAGCTCAAGGAGATCAGTACTCGGGAGATCCATCAGTCTAGGAGTGTTGCGCCGAGTGAAGTATCTGTGAGGACGAGTTGAGTGCAAAGGGATGACTCTACGAGCGCGAGCAATGATTCCTGCAAAACAGCAAACAGGTTAATATGCATGAATGCAACGTCTATCCATACGAGGAAGCTTCTGTCCTTCGATCCTGGTTTCATCGAGACAGATAATATTTTGACATCCACATTCTGAAATTCAAGATGTCTCTCCACCAGATTCTCAATCCATAATGCTCCCCATATGGCTAAACGTAGTTTGGATGCAGATGAATGCCCAATGAGAATGATGCAGATGTATGCAATGCACTGTGCCATCCTCCAAGTCATCTGATCATCTGTTGCTCTGAATCACAGCCCTGATTTCTGAACCGATCACAACCATCTGAGGAAACTGTAACCACAAATCTGACCCACGGGTTCCGAAATAAACGGAAGACTGATACACCATCATCATCACCAGTCTCTGAGCAGACACTCACAACCATCTGAATCGGCCCGGGGAATCCTGAAATAAACGGATCCCCACTGATAAATATCTCGGCCCGGGGAATCCTGAAATAAACGGATCCCCACTGATAAATAACACGGACAGCACTCCGGCGTCTCGGCAATAAATGGCCATAAATCCGACTTAAATAGGACTCTGATCCACGGAACAAAAAGTCACCATCTGAGCCCATCTGAACATGCATCTGTAAGAATCACCCTCCCCTCACAGGTAAATTCTAATCAGGTTATCCTAAGGCGGATAATAGTCTCGACAATCGGGCAGAGATACTCAATGGGTTTGCCCTTTCGGGTGTGCCATTGTAGCTCTCCTGAGATCGTCTAAACCAAAGATCCGGGAAATGATCGGTCACCGGAGTCAACAGCCCAAAAGAGATAACCCAACCAAAGTGGAAAATCCCACTGGAAGAGCATTTCTCAGATGAACCTCGTCCGGCTTGTGGTATGTCACGTCGCAACATCATGCCCAACCGACATGTGAGCGACGCGAGACCACGCTAATCCTAGGTGTATACTCGGGCCTGGGTTTTAGCCCCACTCAGAACACCCACCCCAAACAGAGGGAACCACCTGCACAGAGGACGACAACAACATGATAGTATGATACATGCAGACATTAATGCAAATATACACTGGTTAGAATAATAAATGCAATAAATAAAACAAAACAAGCAACCTAACCCAATCCTAAAACGCTAGGAAGGACTCGCTCAGGGAAGATGGACCAGCACAGGTCGACATCTTATGATATCCCCAGCAGAGTCGCCAGCTGTCGCATCCTGCGAAAAATCAACCGGCGAGGCTCGAATAAAAACACAACACACACACAGAGCCGCCACTGCGCGTTATTTATCCCAAAATAGGGAAAGGAAACGCTCAGAAAAACCTGGAAAGAACATGGTCTCGCGACCAAAGAGAAAGGGTAAGGGAGTCGGTTACGCAAGGGGAAGGTATTAGCACCCCTCACGTCCGTCGTACTCGACGGGATCCACGTCCTAGAATAAAGAATAGGTTGCTAAACATCACACACACACACAAGGGAACGCAGGTGGGGTTAAGAGGAACGAGCTCGATAAGGTATCGCACCTTATGCCTACATATCTTGTCTGGAACAAGAATCAGAGCCACTGTAGTTCGGCTTACGCACGCCAAACAACACAAAACACACAAACAGATGGCAAACATGGAGCCCGACAACCACTTGATGGAATTACGTCGGCATCCGAACCAAAACACCAAAACGGCAAACGTGGAGCCCGACAGCCAATTACTGGACTTACGTCGGCATCCGAGCCAAACACAATCAGATAACAAACAAACACACGCAAAAAAGAAAAAGGTTGCCCGGAGTGGTCTCGCACGACCACCTGCCTACATACCTCGTCTGGAACGAGGATCAGGGCGATGTAGTTCCCCTCAAAGGGAAAAAAATTTCAGCCAGAAACCGGGGAGACACAACACTAGGGAGACTACTACTCGAGCCTAGGTGTTGTCATGCACAGTCATCCCTAAGTTCAGTTTTCTATCCTACTTGCATAAGCAAACTACTCCTATCCAGGAAAGAAGCAAGCACACAAGCATACAGAATATAAGCATACATCAAATGAGAACAAGCATCTCAAACAAGCATGTCAATCAGATATCCACATAGCACGCAATATAGCCAAACAAGGGGGCTCAATCAATAGGTTTGACTGCCGAAGCGAGTCGTCTGTACGGGCTGGGTTTGCTCTTAACCTTGCCATTACGAGGCTAAGGTGAAGCAGATGAAAAGGTGAAGTGAGGATCAGACCTCACAGCTCTTATCCCTAACCAGGGAGAGCTTCTGACAAATGAGCATGGGTCCAGAATGGGGAAACCCTTCTATACTCAGAGACTCTGACACAACGTGCACTGCACGGATCTTGGGCTTGTAATCTCAATGCTACAACCATGTAATGGGAGCAAGGAGAAGACTCACAGAATAGTGGGGGGTAGACTGCATACCCCTACCTTCCACCAATTGCCTTATTTAAAGGACTTTCACCTGCTTGGCACGAAAAATAAACACCCACAATCATTGCCTCTTAAGGAGGACTTCAGACAATTTGCCCGGTCAAATAACAGACCGGGTCTCCAGACTACATGAAGTTAGGAAGTTATACCTCAATGCAAGTTGCTTAAGCAAAGCAAAGCAAAAGTTCACAAGGAACTGAGCAACTAAAAGTACCTGGAAACAGTCAAACACAGTTAGTACTCAGACAGACAAAACTAAATAGCAAGTATTCAATCAGTCAGACTATACAAACTAATGCACAACAAAGCAAGCTATGAGCTCAAGCCCAAGCTTCGCAACCTACAAAACAAAGTTGTGTTAGTGTACAAACATCAAGCAACATCAATTGAATTGACTTGGATCATTCTCCATACACATTGCACCTTTCATCCTGAAAAATCAATCAAATGTTAGCAACTAGACCACTAGGCCAAGCCTAGGGTCCAAAGGCAAGAAAAATTCCTAAACAGCAAGGTATCTCTAACCAAACTCAAATTATTGTCAAACAAAAACCAACACAATTAGTCCCATGTCTATATCATTCATTATATTCATTTCATGCATAAAACAATCCAACTTAGGTCAAATAGAGCACCAAACATGCAAACAGAACTATTGCATTCAATTCCATATCAAAACAAATCCAAAAAATCTCAAATAAATTACACCTAAACAGGGTCTATTCAAGGTATGGCACACCAAATTTCAGCTTAATTGGGCAAAGGAAACCATGTCAATGAAAATCAACAAAAACAGACACAATTACATGCTCCAAATCACAACATCAACACATGCTTCCACTTCAAAAATTCATAACTCAATGAAAACAGTAAATAAATGAGTGAGACCAAAACAGGGATGTCACATCATGTGTCTATAACATTCCTACCAAATTTCATGATCATTCAATACCACATGAGCATTTCACAAAAGATCTACCAACATATGTCACATGAGCTTGCACATTTGACCAACAGAGATGAAAAATAGCCATCAAATTGAAAATGCCACATAAAATTCCACAAAAATTCACATAGCATCTTAACATGTTAATGAACATCCATGCAAAATTTCACATCATTCTAACAAGTATAGGTCATTCAAATAAATCCAGCAAGTTGACATAATGAGGTGTGACACAAATTGTCACACCTAAGTTCCAAAATTCATAACTCAATGATCAGGTATCAAAAATTCATGAAATTTACATGTAAATCTCCATTGATGTGTCTAGAATCACCACAAAAATTTTCAGACATTTATTTGTAAGCATGAGAATTTCACATTGAATTTGGCACAAGGTATCAAAAATGAGTACATGTTAAAGATCCCTAGGGCAAACAAAATTATTACCATGCACAACTTTCACCAATAGGTCAAAAAACATCTACAGTCAACAAAGAAGTCAAAGAAAAAATTCTCATATTTTTCTGAATTTTCTATGATTTTTGGTGAATTTTCTAAGGTGTTATGAATTTTAAGAATTTTTTTTAGAATTAATATAATTAAATGGAATGTCCAATGGCAAAACAGTAATTCCTGAAGCGCGGGAGCGGGAAACAGCTTATTCGAATTTTCAAACCAAAAATTGGATCAAACACAGTTTATTTCCAGGAATTTCACTCTCTTCCTCACGCGACTCAACCTCCACATCCAAAAGTGGTTTTGCTCAAATCTCAATGAAAATGGACAAACGAATAACCGTTGGAAAGGTCTCACTCTCAGGAACTCAAATATCATCACAAATCATCCTAATTCTATCTAAATCTCACGAATCGACGAAGTTAGGGTTTGACAACATACTTTCAAATCAAGATTTCTTAACCTACGTTGCATCATAATCAAAGCTACGCATATCATTAGATTCTACATGAAACGAGCTTTCAAACACATACAACAATTAAGCAATTCGTGAGATTCGATTTTTACACACCTGGCCATGGCAGTGAAGCTATTGGTGTTCTTCGCGTGATTCAACCTCAAACAGAGGGAGTATATGCTAGTGGAAGTGAGCTGCAAAGCTAAGATTCACTCGATTTCGCTCCTAATGCTTGAATTCACGATTCACCATTGATGATGCCATCTTGTACAGTTGAGCTTCGCACGGTTTTGGATGTTGAAAGGCAAAAACAGATGGAGCATATGGTGATGCAAGATCAATGCCACAAGAATTTCGAAGATTGATCCACAATTGATGAAGTTTGATGAATTTTGGTTTTGGAGTGTTCTTGAGGAATTTGAGAGAATTGGATGAATTTCAGATCTGATTTTGGGAAGTGTGAGTTTCTGTTATGATTATCATGTGATTAGGAATATATATGTGTGCTTAAACCATGATTAACCATGCTAATTAACCAAATTGCACTTGTTAGTGAAAATGTTAATTTTCAAGTGAGGGCAAAAATGGAATTTCATAAGCCAGCTCATTGCCACCTCTTTGACAGCTCACACAACTTCCAAGTGCCATGTGTGAGCTGTTGCCACTTGCCTCACTCTCATTGGATGTGTATTTTTGAAATTCACCATGTAATGCCACTTTGTCCAATTTTGCAATTTCATTTTTCAAGTCAAATTCCAAACCACAAACCTTAGGCATGAAATGATGATTCCAACAACTTTTAAATACCATTTGTGAGGTGTAGCAAAAATTCCCACTCAAAAATTCCAATTATTTCACAAGTTGGACAATTTTGCCCTTGGTCCATTTTAACTGTCCAGTTGAAATTTGACTTTTTGCATTGACCACTTTTGGAAAAATCCAATTATGCACCATGAAAGTACATGTCAAATGGAGTTTGTGCATATAAAGAACTTGCAATTTGGACCAACCATGTGGAAATTATGGCCTCCTGATTATGGGTCATTTTTGAATTTCACTGAGCCCTAATTTTCCAACCATACATGGGATTTTCAAGTTCTTGGACTTTTTGGAAAGGTGAGAACAAGATCTACAACTTTCATGTTGAACAATTTTTCATTTGAAGCTTCTTTGGACACGTGGTCTTGAGGTCAAAAACTTTCCATTTTTGGAAACTTCTATTACAAGTCACTTTCTATTTTTGGCAGTTTTTGTCCTGACTTGATTTTCTTCATTCTTAAGCTTTGAGATGTCAAATAACACTTGTTCCAACATGAATGAAGTGTATCCAACTCATTTCCACCTCCAAATCCATCAGATCATGTACAGTTGACCACAATTGACTTTTCAGCTGATAGATGAATCTGGCAATGCATAGATCAAACTGAACCCCAATCTCCTGATGCAATGGATCAAGGATGAAACCCTAGCCTCAATAAGCACAATATAATCACATAATGAACCCCATAACCATCACAAACCCCATCTCCTGATTAAGCCCTGCTTGGCCCAATTGCAACTGATTAGGGTTGACCAGTGGTCAAAACCCTAATCTCAAGGAATCAGCTTCAACACTTGATGAAATCCAACCATGATGATGATGATGTATCATTTCAATCAAGATGAAGACCAATATCCTCTGAGAATCATAAAACCCTAATTTGAACTTGCACACCCTCAGATGGCCAATGATCAGTCAATAAACCCTAGGCTTGCACTTTGACTTTCCCATCTTCTGATCAAGACTTGGGAAGATAGCTTGCACAATGTAACCACATGATATGCAATATGCAATGCCTAATGACCTAAAATGATATGCAATATGTTAATGCTAGTCCCAAGAGAGAAGAGGGCAAATTTTGAGGTGTTACAATCGGCAATTACCCATACAGTATCATGTAGGAGTATTCGGTAATCCCATCACGAAGTCCATGGTAATACTATCCCATTTCTACTCTGGAATATCCAAAGGATGCTTCAAACCCGAAGGTTTCTGGTGTTCTACTTTTGACTTTTGGCAAGTTAAACACGCATACACAAAATGTGCTACATCTCGCTTCATTCATGGCCACCAAAATATTTTTTTGGGATCCTGATACATCTTTGCAGCCCCAGGCTAAATACTCAAACTACTCCTATGACTTTCCTCAAGAACCAATTTCTTCAGTTCAGGACTGTCAGGCACACATACTCTACCTCGAAACCACAATACTCCATATTCATCTACCTTAAAATCACCATATGCACTTGTATTCTCTGAAGGCAACATATCTACAAGCTTAACATCCAATTTCATATTTTCCTCGATCTCATTAAGGAATTAATTATTTACTTTTAACATACCTAGCTGTCATGCCCCAATTTTGTCCGGGTATTTTAAAAAAAATTCATAAATTCGATTTCAATTTGCATCAGTTGTACAACATAACATGTATTTCATCACTAATAATATCTAAAATATCAATCAGAATAAATTCTTGAAAATACAGACAATTTGGTTAAATCATTCCTCAAGTACGTGCAAAATCAGTGGATAAAAAGTTTCGAAAATAAACTTGCAAACGCTAGTATTATTAATCTACGGTCCGCGTAGTTCAGCCTGTTGTGCTCGTTATATTTTTCGACGACTTTTTCAGCTGCATTTTAATCCGTTTGAGCCTTTTAACCGGTGAAAATTTATTTCAAAATTTAAAGAAACGCTGTATTTTTTCAATAAGTATATTTTGTGTTGATCATTTTAGTGCATCCGATTTAATTTTTCGAGCAAGTTTTCGCCCGACTTTTATTCATTTTTAGTCGTTTTAATTTTGTTCTTTCGTCAAAATAGTCAGATTAAATAAATAGAATTTCCCATGTTATCATTTTAATTTTATCATGATTATTTTAAAAGTTGTGAATTTTATTTGATTCAATTGGTTGAAATTGATTAAATAATCTAAAAACAGCATTATAGGCATTTTAATTTATTTAAATAGTATGTGCTTCTTGGTGTGCTTCTTTGATTCGATCTAGACCATCAATTCAAATTTATCAATGCTCCTCATTAGCAATTTGTGTCCATTTCTATCATTCAATAAAATATAGCATTTAAATTAATTGAATATTAATAATGAAAATAAAAAAACTCTCTCTCTCCAGTACATAGAGTCCAACGGATATTAAATGATGGGATGGTCTTTTCCACTTTATATCTCCCTCTCTGCTACAAAAAAAAGAAGGAATAAAATAATAAAAAGAAAATAATAAAAAAGAAAGAGGGATCGTTCCTCTTCTTCGGGGAGATCCACTTTTTCTCTCACAGAGAATCTCTCTTCTTCTTCTTCGCTGACCCCCATCCTCCATAAACCCTATTCACCTCCACGAACCCCTCACCTTCACAAACTTCAGAACGTAAACCCAACCCTCAAACCGCCGGCGACTTTTCTCTCTTCCGCCACACACTTCCGATCTCCACCGACAATCGCTGACCGAAAACCATAACAAACCCATCGACGAACTCCCTCTCACGCCGTCAAACCATCCGCGCCGCATCCACGTCGCATTCGCCACGCACCACCGACGCGCACACCCATCCTCACTGCGCCGTAAACCTCCATCACCACCGTCCGGTCTCAACCTATCCGCTCCTATGAACGCCGATAACAACCATAAACTAC
Organism: Lathyrus oleraceus; assembly: GCF_024323335.1. Classification (NCBI taxonomy): domain Eukaryota; kingdom Viridiplantae; phylum Streptophyta; class Magnoliopsida; order Fabales; family Fabaceae; genus Lathyrus; species Lathyrus oleraceus. The sequence goes on from NC_066580.1 coordinate 148,084,887, forward strand.
ACCGTCAACGGCCGTGCATCCTACATGCGACACCCTCCGACGCGTTACCGCTACCGACGATACGACGTTCGCACCGACCCGCCGTTTCAACCTTAAACACTATTTTCTATCCTTCATCAACAACAACCTCCATGAAGTTGGTAATCTTTACATCCTTTGGTTTTGTTTGCATTATACTTGCCACTGTTGTGCATTGAGATTGACCGTATCGACTTATTAGTGTTTCGTTAATATTCCGGCCTTTATAACAGAACTTGTTTTGGTATGCTTAAGACTGTGATGTTGCATAAGTTACAGTTTTTTGCATCGGATTGGTTTTGGCTAGATAATATGTTGAGTAGTTAAAATGGTGAATACTTTGACAAAAATTCTGAAGTTTTCGTTTAACTCACCGTTTTCCTCTTGTTTACTCTTCGGTAAAAGTTCTGCTATGGTGATAATATATTTGGTTAAAATAATAATACACCCTTGCAAATAACTGAATGATGGCCATTATTTCTAGTTTTTATTATACTTCAATTTTATTTTGGCATGGAAATTATGCATATATGATTGGAATTTCAACTTGAGATTATGTTTGTTTGCAAATTCATTTGTGTTGAAATTTAAGCTTTCGATTTGATTCCACAGATTGTTTCAGTTGTGGTCATTTGATTTTGGGGTATGTTAATTGGCAAACCATGGACATATGGAATGGTTGTTGTATTGGAATCCTAAAAGTTGAATTTTATTTCATTTTTATTAAACTTCTAGTATTTTTGTTAATTATCAATTAGCTTTGGTGTAATTAAGTAGCATATGATTAGTATTAATTATAATTTTATGGTTATATTGACAATCATTTTTAGTTGCGGTGTTTATAGATCTCGACCCGATTAATGTTGTAGTGTTGATGACTTTTGATAATTTGTAAATATTATAGAGTTGATTAATATTTTGAGTTTGGCTCATATAAAGTAGTCAATTTGAGTTCGATTGCAATCACACAATTTTTTTGTTTTTTCGGTTTGATTCCCATATGCGATTTCTGTGTGAGACTGTGCTATTTACATTAATTGGTGATAATATTTAAAATCTTCAATCCAAATTTGAGTTATAGTTGATGCTTTCATTTTTCTGTCATTTGGTCTTTATACTGTATTGGAATTAAAGTTAGTTTCTAGCATGATAGAAATCCAAGGTTAAAACTTATTCTTGTATTGTTCCAACTTTTGAGTCAATTAATTAGCCTTTGTTTTAGTTAAGTGGAATATGGATAATATTTATCATAATATTGTGATTATATTATTAATATTGTTAGTTATATTGTCGATTAATGGTTAAAGATTGTGATTATATTGATAAATGATTGTTAAAAATTAATTTTAATCAACTTGATTATTTGATTTAATTAAATAATTTTGATAATTGATTTTGATTAACTTAATTAATCGATTTAACCTAAAATTTTAATAAATTGATTTTCGATAATTACGAGTGGGTCGATTTTTCATAATATCACAATTTCCTACTCATTCACAAAAATCACTTCAATTTCATCACCAATACAAAACCATTTTTAAACCACTAAAATCACAGAATTCTTGATTTAACATCAAGCCCATTTTCAAACACCTTCTTAAGTCGATTGCTCTTAGCATCGCCATCAACCTCCCATAGCTTACTCTTGGGCTTCCTTACAATGAGACATATTCGGTTATTAAATAATCGATTAGATGATCGATTCACTAAAAAAAATTCATTTCATTCATAAACACAACTTCAAAGCCTCGATCCAACATCGAGTATTTTTATTCAAACCAAATCAAAACACCTAACCACAATCAAATACCATTTCATTTAGAAATGAAAAGGGGGATGGTTTTGAGTTTTCAACTCCTCTCCTCGATTATTTGAATACGAGTTCTCTTACTCGGTTAGTCAAGTAATTGTCATTTCTATCCACCTAAGCACAATCAAATCAATTCCATTTCATAATAACGAAAAGAAAAATGGGGATGGTTTTAAGCCTTTAACTCCTCTCCTCGATTGTTTGAATACGAGTTTTCTTACTCGGTCAGTTAGACAATCATCGTTTCTTTACAAACTTCTAAACCCCGGTTAAATCAATTTATTTCTCATAATAAAGAAATAAAAAAAGAGATGACTTTGAGTTTTTAACTTCTCTCCTCGACTGTTTGAATACGAGTTCCCTTATCCGGTTAGTCGAACAATTGTTATTTTTTCACAAATATACAACTTAATCAAATCATTTTCTTAACAAACTATACGAAAAGGGATGGTTTTGAGCTTTCAACTCCTCTTCTCAAATGCTTAGATATGAGTTGTTTTACTCAGCTATTCAAGTATTTGTCGTTCATTCTAAAATACGTCAACCATCTACAACCTTATTTTCATAAATACTCAGATGAAACAGAAAGCGGTCTAGAGTCTTCTATTCCTTTTCCCGATTATTAGGATACGAGTTGTCTTACTCAACTATCTGAGTAATCGTCATCCATTCAAAACACCTTAATCATCATTAAATCCTTTTTATAATTAAGGATGAAAAAGAAAGTGGTCTAGAGTCTTCTATTCCCTTTCCCGACTATTAGGATACGAGTTGTCTTACTCGACTATCCGAGTAATCGTCATCCAATTAAAATTATCTTAACACATCAAATTTATCTGTCCTCGCCCCGTGTGATCAAAACCAACCAAACCAAACATTCAACATATTAATGCAACTTGTCACCCTCGTGTGACCAAAACTCTTTTAAAAAAGAACGTTGTTTAATCCCTTCTAACGCGCATAACAAACTAGTGCTTAAGCCTCCACCGAGAGTAGACAAGCCGATGTTTAGCCTTTAGAACGCGATCTAAACAGTTGTTCGGTAAAAGACACCAACCAACCTTAGTTCCCCGAACTACGAATGCTCTGATTTTCTTATTACACCATAAGGATACGTAGGCAGGAGATTGCTATATCTTCGCGAGCACACTAATAAAAAACCTCCCTTTTCCCCCTTCTGAGGTTCCCATCCATCTCTTTTCAATATATTCATAATCCGAAGAAAACAAACAACGTAAGTTAACACTCAAATCACAAAATTGAACTAAAAGGTTCCCGTTGAGTACAACGGACGTGAGGGGTGCTAATACCTTCCCCTTGCGTAATCAACTCCCGAACCCGAATATGGTTGTGACGACCATTATTCCATTTCCTAAAGGTTTTATCGATATTTCCCTATTCCTTCATTGGGATAAATAAAGTTCGGTGGCGACTCTGTTCGAACATAAATTTTTCCGCAACCATCGCGAGGAGTTGTATTTTTCGAGATGCGATAGATGGCGACTCTGCTGGGGAGTAGCTCCAAGCAAAAGAGAGTGAAGCCTAATTTAGTTCAGTTTCTGTATTGTGTGTTAATCTTGTTTGTTTGATTGTTGTTTTTGTTCAATTATTATTATTCTGTCATAATTATTGTATTGTGATTTATTGACTATGTCTTATTTGGGGCTTTCTGTTAATGGTGCTTTGTGAGATAGGCTCTCTACCCGAGTCTGAGAAAAACCATAAGTTTAAGTTGGTGGTTGGGTAGTGGACACCCACAAGGAGTCTTCCTTGTTAGGAAGATACGAAGACCCCACCTAGAGGAGATTCTCTTGAGATATTATTGTCCGACGAGTCTTCGTCACGACGATAGTATTTTCAAGTTGGATCAATGACTCTAGGGACCTTTTAACCCACTCTATCCGGCGGTTATGTAGTATTAACCTACGAAGTTTCAGACTTGTTAGGTTAATACGAAAGCCCCAATCAGATGAGATCCCTTGGACGTATTATTACCTTACGGTAATATTTCCAACCTCGATCTATGACTCTGAGAACCTTGTTAGAACCCTGGTTTCATACGGTGAACTGACTTCGGGGTGTTTTGCTTTTTATCGCAATGTCGCGGATAGCAAGAGTCGCCACCGACTTTTCTTTTATCCAATAAGGAAAGGTGGAAAAGAACAGGAAAGACCTCAATAGATTTTGGGTTCGGGAGGTATATTATACAAAGGGAAGGTGTTAGCACCCTTTGTATCCATGGTTATCCATGGGCTCTTAATTGCTGGATCACTTATGTTTTTGTCTGAAAAGTGTTCGTGAATTGTTTAAAAAAATGTTTCGAAAAAAAAAATTTAACTTTGTAATGATTCTCGTATGAATGTATACAAAGTATTTATCTCGTTTGATTTTGGAAACGGTTTAGAAAAATGTAACTTGGTAATGATTCTAGTATGAATGTATACCAAGTGGTGATTTTCTAGGATTTGCAAAGTGTGAGGGGTGGGAAATGTTTTAGGTTATGATCCAGCAATTGAGAGTTATACCTTCCTAAGGTCGTTATGAACGTTTCCTATCCTTGTAAGGGTAAAACTGTCCTTACTATTGAGAAGTAAGTAATTTTACCCTTTGGATGTTTAAGGGTCATCGGAGGGTCATCGATAGGTCATTGAAGGCAACAGTTGTAAGGATACCTTAGCATTCGAAGGGACGATCATCATTTAACCGTAGGCTACACCGAAGGGTCATCGAGGGACGAAATCATATATTCGAAGGCAACATCCGAGGGACTATGATTTATTTTATGATGATTTATCGAAGGGCCATTGCTAAGTGTATCCCCACATTCGCGGGACATGACCGTGGTACCGTAATATCGTAAGGCAAAAGAGAGGTCCAAGATCACATATTTAGAGGCCGTATTTTACAATCGATTAGGTAATTAGGATGAATCTCCACATTAAAATTAATACATTAAAATTAATACATTAAAATTAATTAGGTAATTTAGGGTGAAACTCCACAAGGGTATCCCACAAATAAAGTGGAAGACCTAGACAACAATCTTTTCCTGGGAAAGGTGAACCTTTACAAAATTCAGCAAACGGGTTAGAGTACCAAGTCAGGATGCAATCAAGGATTGCACCGCAAAAGAAACCAGAATAGTAGTAGGGTCAGATAAACAATGCATGGCTATGATAAAAACATGACAGAGGACAGAACAGAAAAATCAGCGACTGTCCCGGTCGCCGCTGCCTCGCCTAGCGAAGGCTTAGCGAATACTCGCTGCATGCTCGCTTAGCGATGTGCTAGCGAGCGGCTGCGGATTCTGGTTTTGATAACAGCATAATGTCGGCAAGCTTCACACCTTATAGCATCCATTACAGAGATTATGTGGTTAGACATTCAGATGTTCATGCATACTTAAATTCATATGTAAAACTTAAGATAGTTTCATAAATTCAATCATGATACCATATGCAAATTAAGAACATAAGGTAGTAATAGCAATGCCAACCTGTTTGTAATCGAATTGTAACCTTGAATTGGCCGATCGGATCGAATTGAGCGGAAGTGACCTTGCTGCCGCCGGCTTTCCTTCAGGGTTTCCTTTAGGGTGACTCGGAATTCTCAGGGTTAGCCTCCAGGGTTTGCCGTCTGTGAGCGCTAGGGTTTGCTTGCTAGGGTTCTCCTTTCGTCCTCTTTCGTTCTCCTTTTCATTACTGAAGTGCTGGTGTTTATAATGCTCTTTTTTGTGACCTAATGGGCTCAGAGTGAAGCCCAGAATTTTCTGTTATCTGCCAGCTTCGCTAGGCGAGCGTGTAGCGAACGTTCGCTAGGCGAGCGTGTAGCGAACGTTCGCTAGGCGAAGGATTTGCTCGCCTAGCGAGCAGGCCAGTTTGGGCCATTTTCTGGATTGGGCCATTCGTGAGCTGGGTCTTTGTTCCTTTAAGATCAGTGTCATAAAAATGAGTCGGAGTGCCCTGAAAAATGTCTTAAAATATTAATGGGCAAATTTTGGAGTATGACAGCTGCCCCTGTTCAATATTCTTGAACCGAGAGAGTCAGAATGGTATGTACGCCATTCGTGGTCTGGAGGTGGAAGATTATTGAACACTTAGGATGCCCCAAAAATTTGCACTTGTCAATTAGTTAGTCTTGATGGAGATGGGCTTAAAGATGCCATCTAGGAAGTTTGATGATGAGAGCTTCAGAGTGCGTCGTACGTTAGAAGATATCTGAAGTCATGGGTGTCACTGGGTCATACGCCAGACCGTATAGTGAGTCATTCATTAGGCCGTCGACTTCACTGGGGAGTTAGAATGGGTCATACGCCGCTGGGGATAACAGATCAGAATGGATCATACGCTAGATCGTATCTGAGTTGCAGAATGGGCCGTCTGTTAGGCTGTATCTGACGAAAAGTAGTCGTACGCTAGACTACACCTCGGGATGTACCGTACGCTAGGTAGTATCTGAGGAATGAAGATCCGAATGGGTCGTACGCTAGACCGTATCGGACTTGTTGGGGGAGTAATATGTTGTGCCGAATCAAAATGAGATAAGAATCCGAATGAGTCGTACACTGCTGGGGATAAAGGATCAGAATGGATCGTACGCTAGATCGTATCTGAGTTGCAGAACGAGTCGTCCGTTAGGCTGTATCGTTACTGGGGGTGAAGGATCAGAATGGATCGTATGCTAGATCGTATCTGAGTTGTAGACTGAGCCGTCCGTTAGGCTGTACCTGGTGATGAAGGGGGTAGTCATACGCCAGACTACACTTCAGAATGTACCGTACGCTAGGTAGCATTTGAGGGGATGAACATCCAAGCGGGTCGTAAGCTAGACCGTCTCTGAGTAGCAGAACGAGCCGTCCGTTAGGCTGCATCTGATAATAAAGGGGTAGTCATACGCCAGACTACACTTCAAAATGTACCGTACGCTAGGTAGCATCCGAGGCCTTGAAGGTCCAAATGGGTCGTATGCTGGACCGTATTGGAGTTGTTGAAGGTCGGAATGGATCGTGCGTTAGATCGCATTTGAGTTGAAAGAGTCATATGTTGAGCTGAATCAGAATGAACCGTATGCTAGGCTATATCTGATAGTATTTGTATATGTTGTATTTGCAATAAATGTCTGGGATGGGCTTATAGATGCCATCACTAGGAGGACGTCAGGATGAATGTTGACATGGAGTGTATCTGAAAGATGTATTTGAATCTGAACGTAATCGATGAAGATGTCCGTCTGAATGGCTCTCTATTTTGACTGTATCAGGAAGATAATTAACCTGAAAAATAAAGTTAGCTTCATGCCATGTCATGATGCATGAGATGTTTTATGCTTTCGAAAATAACTGCGAACGATGTATGCATGCGTATGCTGTGAAATGATGTAATGAATGAATTATGCATCTGAGAAGTTCTTCCTGAGGACTCTACTGGGGAAAATAAATCTCAATCTTCTGGTTGGGAGATACTGGTATCGATGACCCTTTCTTAGTCAGGGATGCTTGATTTCTGTCTGATGGTAGAAATGTTCAACAGAAGCCCGGCTAGGGGTGGAAGAGATGACCCATTTGTCTAGTAATGCCACTCTCTTCTGGGAATGACTGGCTTTGCTGGGGAATAGGATTAGCAACGGATTCATTGGAAAGCATGATTAGACCTTCTCCTCGATCCTGAAGCCTAGTAGTAATCGCTATTTCTATTTTATGCACGCATTTTTGGTAAACATCGATCATATCCAAATGCATATATTAATTCGAATTAAATCAATGGACGTTTATGCAAACAAAACAGAGAAAGTAAAACAAGAGCATTTTTTTTTTGAAACTAAAATTATATTGATTTCGAAAGAGGGCCTATAAACAGGCAATTTGTGTACAAGGAGACAAAAATCCTAGTAAGAGGAAATTGTCAAGAAAACAAAGAGAAAGCTATGCCGAAAACGTCCTATTGACTTTAATTCCACTACTGCCATTATGTCTTCAAGCCTCTCATCTCCTGCTGTCGGATAGAAGTGATTAGCTTGTTCAGTCCTTTGAACTTGGATGAAGCTGTCTGAGAACGGGACATAGTCATACGCTTTAATCCCTAATTTTTTCCTGGACCGCCTTTTCAGGTTTTCAATCCACCAGGATACCCCTTTTTGCCCAAGCCGCCTTTTCAGGTTTTCGACTTGCCGGGTGCACATTTTTTATGTTTATCCCTAATTTTTGCCCGAACCTTTTTGGTTCGCCGGGATGCCCTTACTTTTGCCTAGGTACGTCGACCTAGCAGGTCTCTTTTATGCGTAGTATTTTTTGACTATGTCTGCGTTCACGGGATGCGGGAAGTCTTCGTCGTCCATTGTAGCTAGTATCATGGCTCCACCAGAGAATACCTTCTTAACTACAAACGGCCCTTCGTACGTGGGAATCCATTTGCCTCTGGGATCACCTTGTGGTAAAGTGATGCACTTTACCACCAAGTCGCCAATTTGATACACCTGTCTCTTGACTCTTTTGTTAAATGCCTGGGTCATGCGCTTCTGATATATCTGTCCGTGACAAACAACCGCAAGTCTCTTCTCATCAATCAAGTTTATCTGATCGAGTCGAGTCTGAATCCATTCCTTTTCATCTAAGCCCGCCTCTTTCATGATTCTTAGAGAGGGAATCTGAACTTCCAATGGTAAAACGGCTTCCATTCCGTAGACTAAAGAGAAAGGAGTTGCTCCTGTCGAAGTGCGTACTGAAGTGCGATAACCGTGAAGAGCAAACGGTAACATCTCATGCCAGTCTTTGTACGTCACCGTCATCTTTTGTATGATCTTCTTGATATTCTTATTAGCAGCTTCTACAGCGCCATTCATCTTTGGTCGGTACAGAGAGGAGTTATGGTGCTTTACGTTGAACTGCGTGCAGAGTTCAGTAATCATCTTGTTGTTCAAATTAGTACCATTGTCGGTGATAATCCTTTCAGGGATACCATACCGACAAATAAGACTATTCTTGATGAACCGTGCCACCACATTCTTGGTGACAGAAGCAAATGAGGCGGCCTCTACCCATTTTGTAAAGTAATCAATAGCGACAAGGATGAAGCGATGTCCGTTAGAAGCAGTAGGTTTAATCTCCCCAATCATATCAATGCCCCACATTGCAAAGGGCCAAGGTGCGGTCAACACGTTCAATGGAGCAGGAGGTGCATGTACTTTATCCGCATATATCTGGCACTTGTGACAGGTTCTGGAGTGATGGTGGCAATCAGCTTCCATGGTAGACCAATAATACCCTGATCTCAGAATCTTCTTGGCCATCGTATGTCCACTAGAATGAGTCCCAAAAATACCGTCGTGCATATCTCCCATAATCTTTTCTGCTTCCTTTTTATCCACACAGCGAAGCAAAGTCGAATCGTGGTTACGTTTGTATAATACTCCATTACTCAAAAAGAATTTAGCAGAGAACTTCCTCAGGAACTTTCTATCATTGATAGATGCCCCCTCAGGGTACTCCTGAGTTTCTAAATATCTTTTTACTTCGTGGAACCAAGGTTTCTCTTCCACTTCATCAGTATTAAGCTCATAACAATGTGCTGGTTCATCCAATCGCTCAATGGTGATCATGGGTTCATTGTCCCATCTGACTCTGAACATAGATGACATGGTAGCCAAGGCGTCTGCCAACTGATTCTCTTCTCGTGGGATATGTTCGAATGTAATCTCTTCAAAGTATGGGATTAGTGACAACACCTTCTCTCGATAAGGGATGAGATTTGGATGTTTAGTGTCCCATTCTCCTTTGATCTGACTGATTACTAATGCTGAGTCTCCGTACACACTCAAAAACTTGATCCTTAGGTCTATGGCAGCTCTGAGTCCCAGAATACATGCTTCATACTCAGCCATATTATTGGTACAATCAAAACATAGTCTAGCAGTGAAAGGCGTATGGCAACCCCTGGGAGAAATAATTACGACACCAACACCGTTGCCCAACGCATTAGAAGATCCATCAAAAACCATAGTCCATCGGGATCCCGGTGCGGGTCCTTCATCCGGTCCATGTTCTTCATGATTGGTAACAAACATGACATCTTCATCTGGAAACTCAAAATTCATAGATTGGTAATCATCCACCGCTTGATGAGCCAAATGATCAGCTAGCACGCTTCCTTTGATTGCTTTCTGAGTAGTATACTGGATGTCATACTCTGTTAAGATCATCTGCCATCTTGCTATTCTTCCAGAGAGAGCGGGTTTCTCAAATATGTATTTGATAGGATCCATCTTAGAAATCAATAAAGTGGTGTGATTCAACATATACTGTCTCAGTCGGCGAGCAGCCCAGGCCAAAGCACAACAAGTTTTCTCGAGCAGTGAGTATCTTGTTTCACAGTCGGTAAACTTTTTGCTAAGGTAGTATATGGCATGCTCTTTTCGACCAGACTCGTCATGTTGTCCCAACACGCACCCCATTGAATTTTCTAACACGGTTAAATACATGATTAGAGGTCTTCCTTCAACTGGTGGCATCAGAATTGGAGGTTCTTGAAGATACTTCTTGATTTTGTCAAAAGCTTCTTGACATTCCTCATTCCATATCATCTCTTGATTTTTCCTCAGTAGCTTGAAGAGGGGTTTGCAGGTGGCGGTCAAATGGGAGATAAATCGGGCAATGTAATTCAAGCGTCCCAAGAAACCTCTGACTTCTTTATCTGTACTGGGAACTGGCATTTCTTGAATAGCTCTCACCTTGGCCGGGTCAACCTCAATCCCTTTACCACTGACAATAAAGCCCAGGAGTTTGCCGGACCTTACCCCAAAGGTGCATTTGTTCGGGTTCAACCTCAACTTGTATTTCTTCAACCTCTCGAACAGTTTGTATAAATGATCGAGATGTTCCTCCTCAGTATGAGATCTGGCTATCATGTCATCCACATATACTTCTATTTCATGATGGATCATATCATGGAACAAAACCACCATAGCACGATGGTACGTTGCCCCTGCATTCTTTAAACCAAATGGCATTACTTTATAACAGAACGTGCCCCATTGCGTCACAAACGTAGTTTTCTCCATGTCCTCAGGCGCCATCTTAATCTGGTTGTAACCTGAGAATCCATCCATGAATGAGAACACCTTGTGTTGAGCGGTGTTATCTACCAGAACATCAATGTGCGGGAGTGGAAAGTCATCCTTGGGACTCGCTTTATTTAGGTCTCGGTAATCTACACACATTCGCACCTTACCGTCCTTCTTTGGCACTGGTACCACATTAGCAACCCATTGAGGATAAGAAGTAACAGCCAGAAAACCTGCATCAAATTGTTTCATCACCTCGGCTTTGATTTTCTCAGACATTTCAGGATGCATGCGACGAACCTTTTGCTTAACAGGACGACATTCTTCCCTCGTTGGCAGTCGATGCACTACTATATCGGTATCCAGTCCTGGCATGTCTTCATAAGACCAAGCAAAAATCTCTACATAGTCATGCAACATCTGAATCAACCTTCTCTTGACACTGTTTTCCAAGCCTGCTCCTATTTTGACTTCTTTCTTGTTTACTTCAGTACCCAGATTTACAGTCTCAACTGACTCCTCGTGTGGCTGTATAGTCCTTTCTTCCTGCAGTAACAGTCTGGCAAGTTCTCCAGGTACTTCACAATCTTCCTCACTTCCATCCTTGGCTTGGTAGATCAGATTTTCAAAGTCATAATGAACAGTAGTAGAACTATTGTCAACAGGATCCAGAGTGGGTATGGATCTGCAATTCGTTACGTGAGTGTGTGTAAGAAAACATAGCTTGTTTGGAAGATGACAGAAAAGATAAAGAGCGCAATATTTGAATGCAAAAAAAGTCCATTGATTTATTGAATATGAATATGCTTATGAAGATGACAAAACCTTTAACAAATTAGCTATTGTGCCCCGGGCATAGACACAACGCTTGGAGAAGTTCAATTGTAAAAAAAACAAAAATTTGCAACACTAAAATAGACAATAACAATTACTCCTGACTAAAGGAAATCGGGATAGTGTCTTCAGCCTTCCAATTATTGAGTCCGTCACCAATTGTTGGGAAAATCCAGCTATCCAGGTCGCAATCGCTGTCAGCATCTTCTACAGCATTAATTTGACTCTTGTCAGAGCTGAACCCCAGGCCAAATTTGTCAGACTTGTACGGTACGTCGATCAATTGACCCCAGCCAGTACGACCACCATCTTCAACCACGGCTTGAGCGTCCTTCAGAGAAATCATAGCAGGAGGAGCACGAATAACCTTGGGTACACAGGAAGTTGGCTTAAGGACAGGATTGGTCGGAGGAACTACTTCAAATGACTGACAAGGAGTCTCAATGAATTCACCATCCATCTCGACGTATCTGAAGGTATGCACACTACTGACAATGTACTCTTCTTCTCCACACACAGTGACAATTTTGCCCTTTGTGGGATACTTCAACTTTTGATGGAGAGACGAGGCTACAGCGCCTGCCCCATGAATCCAAGGGCGTCCCAGTAAGCAGGAATAGGCAGGACGAATGTTCATTACATGGAAGGTAGTGTTGAAGACTTGAGGTCCTATCTTGATAGGAAGGACTACTTTGCCATGGACAACACTCTTCGCACCATCGTAAGCACGTACCACAATGTCACTAGGTTTCAGTTCAATGCTTTTACAATCCAGCTTATCCAGCACAGCTGTCGGCAGCACATTCAAGGAAGAGCCATTATCGATCAACACATGAGACAAAGTGATTCCCCTACACTCAATGGAGATATGCAGGGCTTTATTGTGATTCTTTCCTGCTGGTGTCAGATCAGCGTCGGAAAAGCCTAGGCCATTGTCAACAGCCAAGTGAGCAACATAATGTTCGAACTGATCGACAGATGTCTCCTGAGGTACATGAGCGGTCTTCAAGAATTTTATCAATGCATTGGCATGAGGTTCGGAAGATAACAGCAAGGATAACATCGAGATCTTAGACGGGGTATGCCCCAACTGTTCTACAACATCAAAATCACTCTTGCGAATGATTTTCAGCACTTCTTCCATTTCTTGTTTGGCAACATCTTCGGGAGTAACTTCGACCGGTGTCTCTGACTGAGAAGGATTGACTGGTTCCTTTCCTCGAGTTTCAAGGACAGGAGGTGAGATTTCTGGAGAGAAGATCCTTCCGCTTCGAGTAATTTTACTAGTCCCAACAATGCCACTAGTATTAGCAGCATTATCCACTTGCTTCACGCCATGGACGTAAACATCACCGCCATAATTCCACGGAATAGCTTTGCTTGAGGAATACGGGATCGGGCCAGGTGCAGTGATGATTAGGGGAGCAACTCTGGGCTCAGCAGTAATCTTCACAGGCGCCCTGGTAGCGGTAATCTTCACTGGAACTTTGGACCTAGCAATCACAAATATTTCTTCAATAGAGTTTTCCGCCTTAGGAATCCTTTCGAAGAGAACTGTACGATCGTCCATCAGCCGTTGAATACCATTCTTCAATTTCAAACAGTCCTCGGGCCGGAGTATGCAGAGATTGCAATCTTCAGCACAACCTGGAAATAAACCAGCTTGCAATAAATTCCTCTTTATGATCGGGAGAGGAGATGTTAAGTCCGCCACATTGGAAATGTGAGAATCGTCATCCATAGCATTAACAGTCTTGTCATGGTTAGGCATAGGAGCAGTGATGACATTAGGAGTCTCCGGAGGCTCGAACTCAATTTCTCCAGCTTCGATCATATCCTGAATCTTATTCTTCAATGACCAGCAATCGTTTGTATCATGCCCGGGGCTATCGGAGTGATATCCACACCTGGCATTGGGATTATAACGAGAAGAGGTAGTGTTGGGATTTGTAGGAGGATCTCTAAGGGTGATCAAATTTGCCTTTAGCATTCCCTGCAGTGCCTGTGCCAAGGTCATATTGATCCTGGTGAACTGCCTTCTTGGCCTATCTTGTTTGGGCTGGAAGTTTTGAGATGGTGGTGCTGCAATCGTAACTGCTCCGATGTCATGGTCACGGTTTTTCTTGTTACGACCCTTTTGACCGTACACAGCATTTGATTCATTCCTCCCCTGATAGGACCTTTTGGTGCTTGCAGAGGCAGCCGCCTGTATCTTTCCACTTCGGATGCCGCTTTCAACACGTTCACCTGTCAATATAAGTTCAGTGAAACCTGATGAAGAACTTCCCAGTAGATGGCTGTAGAATGGGCCGGTCAGTGTGCCCATGAACATATCCACCAATTCTCTGTCAGTCATAGGGGGTTTGACTCTGCCAGCCAAATCTCTCCACTTTTGAGCATATTCTTTAAAGCTTTCTTTAGATCCCATAGTCATATTCTGCAACTGTAGCCGGGTAGGTGCTAGTTCAGAGTTATACTGGTACTGTTTATTGAAAGCTGTTGCTAAATCAGTCCAGGTGCGGATGTCAGAGCTCTCGAGCTGATAATACCATTCCAACTGTGTGCCAGACAGGCTCTCTTGGAAGAAATGGATCCATAGCTTCCTGTCAGTGGTATGCAGCTGAATCTTTCTCACATAAGCTCTCAGATGCATCTGAGGACAAGACGCACCATCGTACTTAGTGAAAGTGGGGATTTTGAATTTGCGAGGAATGGTCACATCGGAGACCAGACCCAAACTTTCGAAATCCAGACCGGGCGCCTTCTGACCCTCCATAGCTAGCATACATTCTTCCAGCAACTTGTACTTATTATCTCTTGGAGAGTACTGTTCATTTTCATAATCTTCATCGTCATCCTCAGGGTTGGAGAAATCAGCATTCTCTTCCTCTGAATCATTCTCCGCCCCCTCTTCTGGACCATTCGGGATTCCAAACTTGACTCCTGCGGCCTGTCCTTTACGCCTTCTTCCCGGGTTAATGAAACTCACAGCTTTCTTGTCTTTCTTCTTTTCGAGCAAAAGAGCCTTCAGTTCCTCCTGCCCCTTGGATAAGCTTAGCATCATCTCCTTGAATTGAGCATTCTGAGTCTGGAGATCTTTGACAGTTTGTTCGAGATCCATTTTTCTGTTTGCAATGAAGACCGTGAGAACATTGAACTTGTAGAATACCTGTTATGCAGTGTTATGTTATGTTATGCAATGCATGAAATGTTTTCAAGGACTTTTGGAATTTAACTTTGCGTAAATCACCAACAAGAGAGAAATGTTTATTGCTAATTTCTTTGATCAATGTTCATTACAAAAGGAATAATAATAAAAATACAATGAAAGCTCAAGTCTCCCAGGGGCGACTTCTTTTTGGGCGAAGATACACATTGAGTCTTCGTTCCTCATTAAGCTGACTGGTAAGTTCTAACACTTTCTTCCTTTCTGCGACGAACTGAGTCTCGAAAGTATCCCTTTCTTCTCTCAACTGGATCCAGGATCTCTTTAGTTCCTCAACGTTGGTAGGCATATCTGGATAAGGAATGATCTGAGGAGCACCTCCTTCAGCTTCAGGTTCGACAATCTGAGGTCCGATTGCAAGATATGGCATGACAAGTTCACGAGCTCTGGCGCGTACCCATCTGAGATAAGGTTCCATAGGAATAGAATTTTTCTGTCCTAACGTACCTCTCTTCACCATGCCCCAAGCTCGTACAAATCTTTGACGGAGGCCTTGGGAATCGTTGTCATAGTCGAACATGATGCCTTCGATGATCATTTCATGTGGACCATCTCTTCGAGCACAACCAAACTGTCGCAGAGCTAAAGCAGGATTATAAGTAATACCTCCTCTTATTCCTAGGAGTGGTACATTAGGGAACTCGCCACAACGGTCAATGATGGTAACATTTTCCTTGAACTGAGGACACCAACAGATGTCTGGGTGGGAGAGCGACATTATCCTTTGAGACCATTTCAAATTCTGCTCGTTCTTCAAGACTGATTGAGGAAGGTGCGAAATAAACCACCTAGACAACAAAGGTATGCAGCACATGAGAGTCCCTTGCTTCTTCATGGTACGAGTGTGGAGGGAATGCAAAATGTCTCCCAGCAAGGTAGGTATAGGGTTATGAGTGAGAAATATCTTAATAGCATTCATGTCTATGAATTGGTCTGGATTAGGGAATAACACCAAGCCATAGATTAGCAATGCCAGGATGTCTTCGAAAGCACGGACATTCATAACTTTTAAGAATTCTCGGGCCTTATTTGTTAGGAATTTGGCAAGTAAACCCTTAACTCCACTCCTTGTTACCCAATTAGCTTCAATGTCGGACTTCGTCATGTGTAAAGCTGCGGCAACTTCTTCAGACTTCGGAACCTTTTCTAAACCACTGAAAGGTATTTGATCAAGGATAGTTATCCCAAGCAGTCTGGAGAATTCTTCCAGTGTAGGTACCAACTGATAATCTGGGAATGTGAAGCAATGATGTTTAGGGTCGAAGAACTGGAATAAAACTCTCATCATATCTTCTTTGAACCCAGTGGTAACTAAATTGAGAAGAGAACCATGTCTCTTGATGAACTGCGCATGATCGGAAAGTTCTGACACTAAGTTCTTGAGTTGAGGAGAGATTGTTACCAGATTAATCCGGATGGTCTTCCTGGGAGCCATAACTTTACAAAACAGAGCAAAGTTAAATCCCTAAGTCCTTGAAATGGTTAGTACAATGTTATGATGTCATGATGTTATGATGTTAAGAGGTTAAATAAATAACAAGCACAAGCAAGTCACACAACCATCATTCCTAGGTTTTAAGGCTTGCATGAGTTCCATAGGTAAGTACCCTCCCCACTGAAGTTTAGTTGGTTCAACCTGTCCTAGAATAGTAACCGGGTTCTAGAAGGATCTCAAATCACCGACCTTCCTTTAAGTCCACTTCAGTGCAACGCCAAGTGGTTGACCGAAGCTTCCCTAAAGTCCAATCTCAAAGAGTGTAGTATCGAGTCTCAACCAACCCCAGTCGGAACCGAAGTCAGTTATCTCACTACTTTCTAATGGCCAGGATGAGTCAATTAGGGTTCTAAAGGTCTGGTTAATGCTTTAATGACACCACGCGGAAGCCAAATTTTTCCTCAAGTGAACATGAGGAACATCAGGACATCCAAAGTGTCACATTAACCGTAGCCATCATTTTAACCATTCCAGTATACGCCGGATAGTCACGATGATCTATTGCTACTTACCTAAGGTACACTAGATCCGGGTGTAGGATCTTTCACTCAAAAATACCCAAGCAATCCCTTAAAAGTAAATCAGACAATTTGGAATAAGTGATCTTGTTTTTAAGGTAACCTCTCTTTTTAAAGTATTCCCGGCAGAGTCGCCAGTTTTGTCATACGGTGAACTGACTTCGGGGTGTTTTGCTTTTTATCGCAATGTCGCGGATAGCAAGAGTCGCCACCGACTTTTCTTTTATCCAATAAGGAAAGGTGGAAAAGAACAGGAAAGACCTCAATAGATTTTGGGTTCGGGAGGTATATTATACAAAGGGAAGGTGTTAGCACCCTTTGTATCCATGGTTATCCATGGGCTCTTAATTGCTGGATCACTTATGCTTTTGTCTGAAAAGTGTTCGTGAATTGTTTAAAAAAAATGTTTAGAAAAAAAAAGTTTAACTTTGTAATGATTCTCGTATGAATGTATACAAAGTATTTATCTCGTTTGATTTTGGAAACGGTTTAGAAAAATGTAACTTGGTAATGATTCTAGTATGAATGTATACCAAGTGGTGATTTTCTAGGATTTGCAAAGTGTGAGGGGTGGGAAATGTTTTAGGTTATGATCCAGCAATTGAGAGTTATACCTTCCTAAGGTCGTTATGAACGTTTCCTATCCTTGTAAGGGTAAAACTGTCCTTACTATTGAGAAGTAAGTAATTTTACCCTTTGGATGTTTAAGGGTCATCGGAGGGTCATCGATAGGTCATTGAAGGCAACAGTTGTAAGGATACCTTAGCATTCGAAGGGACGATCATCATTTAACCGTAGGCTACACCGAAGGGTCATCGAGGGACGAAATCATATATTCGAAGGCAACATCCGAGGGACTATGATTTATTTTATGATGATTTAATCGAAGGGCCATTGCTAAGTGTATCCCCACATTCGCGGGACATGACCGTGGTACCGTAATATCGTAAGGCAAAAGAGAGGTCCAAGATCACATATTTAGAGGCCGTATTTTACAATCGATTAGGTAATTAGGATGAATCTCCACATTAAAATTAATACATTAAAATTAATACATTAAAATTAATACATTAAAATTAATTAGGTAATTTAGGGTGAAACTCCACAAGGGTATCCCACAAATAAAGTGGAAGACCTAGACAGCAATCTTTTCCTGGGAAAGGTGAACCTTTACAAAATTCAGCAAACGGGTTAGAGTACCAAGTCAGGATGCAATCAAGGATTGCACCGCAAAAGAAACCAGAATAGCAGTAGGGTCAGATAAACAATGCATGGCTATGATAAAAACATGACAGAGGACAGAACAGAAAAATCAGCGACTGTCCCGGTCGCCGCTGCCTCGCCTAGCGAAGGCTTAGCGAATACTCACTGCATGCTCGCTTAGCGATGTGCTAGCGAGCGGCTGCGGATTCTGGTTTTGATAACAGCATAATGTCGGCAAGCTTCACACCTTATAGCATCCATTACAGAGATTATGTGGTTAGACATTCAGATGTTCATGCATACTTAAATTCATATGTAAAACTTAAGATAGTTTCATAAATTCAATCATGATACCATATGCAAATTAAGAACATAAGGTAGTAATAGCAATGCCAACCTGTTTGTAATCGAATTGTAACCTTGAATTGGCCGATCGGATCGAATTGAGCAGAAGTGACCTTGTTGCCGCCGGCTTTCCTTCAGGGTTTCCTTTAGGGTGACTCGGAATTCTCAGGGTTAGCCTCCAGGGTTTGCCGTCTGTGAGCGCTAGGGTTTGCTTGCTAGGGTTCTCCTTTCGTCCTCTTTCGTTCTCCTTTTCATTACTGAAGTGCTGGTATTTATAATGCTCTTTTTTGTGACCTAATGGGCTCAGAGTGAAGCCCAGAATTTTCTGTTATCTGCCAGCTTCGCTAGGCGAGTGTGTAGCGAACGTTCGCTAGGCGAAGGATTTGCTCGCCTAGCGAGCAGGCCAGTTTGGGCCATTTTCTGGATTGGGCCATTCGTGAGCTGGGCCTTTGTTCCTTTAAGATCAGTGTCATAAAAATGAGTCGGAGTGCCCTGAAAAATGTCTCAAAATATTAATGGGCAAATTTTGGGGTATGACACCTGGACTCGAGAGTTATGTAGTAGAATCCCCATGGAGTCTTCCTTGTTGGATAATACGAAGACCTCACCTATACGAGATCTTCTTAAGGATATTATTGTCCGACGAGTCTTCGTCACGACAATGACGTCCTCAAGAAATATCCATGACTCTAGGAACCTACCAAATGTAGAGCCTACCCATGGGGTTCCATTAATAAGAGATACCTGTCATTTACCCATTATTCTGATCTATCTGAAAACACTTTGAACCTGTGATCCTGAACATGTCACTACATTCATACACATATCATTGCATTTGCATTCATCATCATACATTTCATATCATTTTTCACCCAAAAAAAAAAAATACCAAAAAAAACTCATCCACCCTTCGTCCATAACCTGCAGTTGATTTCCCGACACTTATATCAGACTTAAAGTAGCTCTTGAAAAACCATGGATCCATTGGAGCAAAATCACATTGCATTAAGAGGAGATGTTGACTCGATGAAAAACCAGATAGACCAACTTGTGGAGGCTATGATAGCTTTAGAAAAGAGGGAGGACAACATTCAACAGACTGCAGTCGTAGAGAATGTTATTCCAGCTCTAGTAAATGGTCCTACCCAACCTTAGCTTGTGCGAACCCCAGTTGATAACTCTATTGTACAAGAACGTCGTATTGTTCAAGATTCCTCACATCATGATGCTATTGAGTATCACAGTTTTGCATTCTCTGTGTCAGATTCACATGGAACAAGCCTGGGGGTTAATACTGAACGACCACAAGATAATGAGATTCTTAAAAGATGTCGCGTGCTAGAGAAAAGACTCAAGGCCATAGAAGGACAAGATACTATTGGACTGAATGCCTTAGACATGTGTTTGGTATCTGATCTGGTTATACCCCCAAAATTCAAAGTACCAGAATTTGAGAAGTACAAAGGGGATAGTTGTCCAAAGCACCATTTGATGATGTTTTGCCGAAAAATGACCTCTCATGCCCATGATGATAAGCTAATGATTCACTGTTTTCAGGATAGTTTGACTAGGGCATCATTGAGTTGGTACATGAAGTTAGAAAGGAGTCGTATTCTATCATGGTTGGACCTAGCTAGCGCCTTCTTGAAGCAATACAAATATAATTTGGACATGGCCCCCGATCGCATGCAGTTGAGAGCCTTATCTAAGGAAAGTAACGAATCCTTCAGAGGGTATGCCCAAAGATGGAGAGAGTTAGCAACTCGCGTTGAATCACCACTCTTAGACAAAGAATTGATGGAATTATTCAGGGATGCCTTACAAAACCCTTACTTCGAAAAGATGATTAGCAGTGCAGCATCAGACTTCGCTCATTTGGTGTCAATTGGAGAACGCATCGAGCATGGCCTTAAAAGTGGGAGAATCCAATGCGCCTTAAATAGCCAGAGCATGGAGAGTGAATCTATTCCTAGTTCCCAAAAGGAAGAAGAGGCTGAAGTTAATGCAGTTCAGGAAATCCCACAAGCTCCATATCAGAGACCATTCTCTCCTCATGGTTAGTATCCTACAAATCAAGGGTCTCTTTAATATCAACGACAAATTCCACCTCAGCAGCCATACAAACGACAGGATTTTTCACATCTACAGCGTCAACACGCTCAACCAAGGCCAAGAAAGCCAGAGAGACACATTGATCCACTTCCAATGCCATACAGTCAAGTACTTCCATATTTAATTGAGAGAGGACTGATAATGCCAAAGGAGCTAAAACCAATAAGCCCTCCATATCCACCAGGCTTTGACGCTAATGCTCGATGTGAATACCATGCTAAGGCACAAGGGCATTCAACTGAAGACTGCAAAATGTTCAAGAGTAAGGTACAAACCCTGCTTGATTCCAAGATGTTCTCCTTTGCGCCTCAAAGCTTGCAAGTCAACAATACTTCTTCTCCTAGCTATGTGGGTCCATCAGCCCAAACTGTGGAAGAGATTTCTGAGAATAGATCTGAAGATGATTATCATGCTAGTCTCGATGAGCAGAACTACCACTACTCTGAAGGAAGCTAGCCCAGCATTGAACCAGACACGAGAAAGCTTCCTCTGCACTGACAATCATTTGACTATTTCAGCATTTTCATTTGTATTTTTCTTTGCATGTTAAGTACCTATCTGCTTTCAAGTATTGTTGGTTTCCTTTAATGGTAATATTAATGAAATGATTATGCATGTTTTGAACGAATCCTTTCGTATTCACTCATCTTTTCCATTTATATAACAAAAACAAAAACATTTCTCCCATTCACTTATCAAACTGTTGTCTTAGCAAAGATTGAAGGGAGGATGACGAAAACAAAATACCCATAATTGTTGATTGTATGCTTTCGGATAAAATCCTACTGATGATGTACAGGCGTTGTTTCAAATCCCCAAACACTGGAGAGATAAGGAGTTAATCCTTAGTCAACCACTTCGAGCCTAAAAGTAGGAGTTTCTTTCAGATCTATAAACCCTTATATTTAACCTAGGGCAGGGTAGTGTTCGGTTAATCTAACAACACATTTGAATTACAAGACGAAGCATCCCATCTGTGGTTAACTACATGTCATTCTTCGCACACATCTTGAAGTATCGAGGGAACCTTGAAAAATCCCAGCGTTATGTCGGTTGTTCTCCAAATGAACATTGACTTGGCAGTCACAAATTTTCAAAAAATGAATCAAAGAAAAGCCCGCTAAGTCGAACACCTGATAAGGAGACTTAGGCAAAAATTAGGGTAATCCCGGTGGACTAAAAGCTTCAAAAAGCGGTCCAGGCAAAAGTTAGGGATCAAAACAAAAATCAAAAGAGGTCACAAAAACCCTATATGAAACAAAACAAGATTCAGTGACCACCATATCAAGAATTAAAGGGGCACCAACATTCATGAAGAGCAAAATAAGGTGACTTCCATTTTAAGTGAATCTTGGATCTTCATCTTTACACCATTGAACTCTGTTAAAAGTTGAATGTGTGTGTTGAGTTAACTGGACATAGGATTGGAGATCATCATGAAGAAGGGGTGGGTTAAAACAAATTTGAGCCTTACATCTTTTGTTTCAATAACCATGAACTAAGCCATGTTACAGCCCTTAAAAGACCTAATTGAGGCAGGGTTTATTCTGAAAGCATACTACAACAAGGTTGCGTGAACTGACTCTTAAATATTTGCTAGTCACCTATATTGGCATCTTATTCTTGCTATATCTTTCATACAATAGCTAAACCAGCACTGCGTTTGGACTAATGGTTCATTCGTCACACATTATCACATCACCTCAATAAATGATTTTTCAAATCTGCGTAAATGTCGCTTTAAAATTACCATTGATTGAATAAACAATTTTAACTGCAAGTAAGTACTTGACATCAAAGAGCTTCGAAGAAGCAATCAGAGAAGAACTTGATCATTCGTCAATGCTGACCCAAATCAAGGCTACTTCCTAACCCTATGGATTAGGGGCATGGTATCCAATGAATGTGAATTGGTCAGTCAAAAGACAAATTCCAAGCATCAGTTGATCAAGGAGGCAAATAATTTCAAAATATTCAGTCCATCAGGGGCAAGCCTTTCAAAATCTCAATCAGGGGCAACCTACTGAGAGATTCATAAAACTTGGGGAACCAAGAGCATCCATATTTCTCATCTAGTCATCATATCATCAAAAGATCGAGTGTCGGGAAGTCAAAACCTCTCTCCAACCAAAGTCCAATCCCTATTGGCATCTCCAAAACCAAAGTCCAATCCCTATTGGCATCTCCAAAACCAAAGTCCAATCTCTATTGGCATATCCAACCAAAAAGTCCAATCCATATTGGCAACTACCAAAATAAAAAGTCCACTTTGCTGGCATCTTCATAAACTCAAATCCAATCAACATTGGTAACCAGAAAGTCTCACCTTCAAAAAGGGAGATTAACCCAAAAACAACCAATATTCATATTGCATTACCACATGCACTGCATACAATAAACACATAAAAATGAGAAATTCTCATTAACATGCATCATATGCATACATAACATGATAAATCCTTTCCGTCAACCCTTTGACGATGATATTACATATATAATTTCTTTTCCATCAGCCCTCTGATGATGACAATCTTTTTCCGTCAACCCTTTGACGATGACAAATACATTTCCATCAACCCTTTGATGATTCCACTCCATAGTGAAGTCTCTTTCCGTGAACCCTTTGACGATGATACTGCATATAATTCCTTTTCCACAAACCCTTTGGTGATTCCATCCTTTACTTCTTCCCGTCAACCCTTTGACGATGACATTACATATATATTTCCTTTTCCACCAACCCTTTAGTGACGACATCCTTTACCTTTCAGTCAACCCTTTGACGATGTCACTCCATAATGAATTTCTTTTTTGTTGATTCTAAATGTTGGCAGCAATTTTGGTAAAACAAAGAGTGTTCACAAGATGTTATATGTGATGTCTTAACATGAGATATCCTATGTACCTGCTGGAGCTTAAGGAATATAATCATGCAGGATTATTTCAGAATGTCATACACAAGGTCATGGCATCTGATATATGTGTACCTGTTGGAGTTTAAATGAAAGACATGTTCATGCAGGATTGTTTCAGTATGTCATACACAATGTCATGGCATCTGATATGGTTGTACCTGCAGGAAATTAATAATGGAATTATGGAATTATGCAGGATTTTTCCAGGATGTCAGACCCGATGTCATGACATCCTGTACACAGAACATTCAGTGTGAATGTTTGGTGTTTTGTGATTGCACAATTAATGGCAATCTATGTATGATTGAAGATCTGATTTGCAGGCGCATTCAATCATTGATTACAACCTGATTTACTTATTTTCCAAAGAGATCTAACCAGCTGTCATAAGAAGATTTGATTGAAAAATAGATTTAGGGTTTTCAAGATGTCCAAGCCCAGCTGAAAGCTTCTATAAAAAGGGACTTAGAAAACCTGTTTTAACACACAACCAATACTGAGCGAAATACAGAGAGAGAGCTAGGGTTTGTGTCTGTTTAGTCGTAAGACTTGTAAGCCATTCAAGTCATCTTTTGATGATTGAATTGGACTGATTTGTGGTTGTAATTTGTCACTCTAAATCTGTTAAGCAAGAGTGTGTGTCTACTTGATCAAAGTTGTGAAGCAAGATCAAGTGTGTGTCTTCTTGATCAAAGCTGTGAAGCAAGATCAAGAGTGTGTCTTCTTGATTGAAACTATGAAGTAAAATCAAGAGTGTGTTATTGAAAAGTGTTTTCTTTTCTCAAGGGATTGTTGTTTAAGATCACAGGTGTGATTGTAGGGAAGTAAGTGGGTTCTCATATCTAAGAGTGCTTAGGTAGAAATTGCACGGGTAGAGATTAGGTGAGAAAGACTGTAACTTGTTGAAGTGTACGGAGAGTCTTTGAACTGATTCTATTTTAGTGAATTTCCTTCCTGGCTTGGTAGCCCCCATATGTAGGTGAGTTGGACCGAACTGGGTTAACAATTACTTGTGTATCTTGCATTACTATTCTCTATCTTTATTCTGTTTGCATTACTCAGATATTAGTGTCGTGACATTACCTTCAACATCTCATATCTGATACCAGAATTTCAATTGGTATCAGAGCAGGCATCCTGCTCTGGTTCTGGGTGAGATCTATGGGCAATACTTTCTGCTACAATGGAGAGAGATAGAGGATTTGTTCACAGGCCACCAATTTTGAATGGTTCTAACTACGACTATTGGAAACCTCGAATGGTAGCCTTTCTAAAATCTCTTGATAACAAGGCTTGGAAAGTTATGTTGACAGGCTGGGTGCACCTTGTAGTTACTAAAGAAGGAGAAGCTACTGCTGAGAAAAAGCCTGAAGAACAATGGTCCAAGGAGGAGGATGACCTAGCCCTTGGAAATTCTAAAGCATTGAATGACATTTTAAATGGAGTAGACAAGAACATCTTTAGATTAGTAAACAACTGTGAAGTAGCTAAAGATGCTTGGGACATTCTCAAAACCACTCATGAAGGCACCTCTAGAGTGAAAATGTCTAGACTACAACTGCTCACCACCAAGTTTGAAAACTTAAGGATGAAAGAAGATGAAAATATTCATGAATTTTACATGAGTATCCTTGAAATTGCCAATGCCTCTGGAGCTTTGGGAGAGAAGATGTCAGATGAAAAGTTAGTGAGAAAAATACTCAGATCACTCCCCAAGAGATTTGCTATGAAAGTGAGAGCCATAGAAGAATCTCAAGACATCTCAAATATGAGAGTTGATGAGCTAATTGGATCCCTCCAAACATTTGAGATGGGAATATATGATGGAGCTGAAAAGAAAGCCAAGAGCATAGCATTCATGTCAAACACTGAAGAGGAAGATGAGGAAGGTTGTCAAGATATTGATGAAGATCTGGCAAATGAGATAGCAATGTTGGGAAGACAGTTCAACAGACTGATGAAAAGGGTAGATGTGAGAGCAAATGGCAATGTCAAGAACATCGCACCTGACATTAGTAAATCCAACAGCTTTAGTAAGAAAACAAAGTCTGAAGAAAAGCCCAAAGAAGTTCAGCGTTATGAGTGTAATGCGTATGGTCATATTAAAACTGAATGTGGGACCTACCTCAAGAAACAAAAGAGGAGTCTTGTTGCCTCTTGGTCTGATGGAAGTGAAACAGAAGAGGCTACAAACCATGTCACTGCATTGACAGGAAGATGGGGGTCTGAGGAAGAGTCAATTGATGATGAAAGAACCTTTGAAGAGCTGGCCACTACCTACAAAGAGTTGTGCCACAAAAGTGCAGGAGTGTGCAGACAAGTTGAAAGCCAGAAGAAAGTGATAGCTCAGCTGGAAAATAAAAAGGAAGAGTATGCGGAAAACATCTCAAAATTGAAGACTGAAGTTGTATTCTTGAATTCCAAACTAGATGAAATGACTAAGTATGTAAGAATGCTTAACAATAGATCTGCCATCTTAGACAAGATTCTCTAGACTGGCCAAATAACAGGAAACAAATCTGGCATTGGATTCAAGGCTGAGTGCAGTTACACTGGTTGCAAACCAAAACCCAAACCTAAGTGCAACCATGTTAAAAGCAAACCTGAGATGTCACATCAGATGTCACAATAGCAGAAAGGGAAACATCAAAGATGGAGATGCCAATACTATGGAAAATTTGGCCACCTGAAGCCCTTCTGCTATAAGCTATATGGTTATACTGGCCCTGTTCAGTCTCAATACCAATCAAGATCCAAGCATCACAGGACTGTCAACAAAAAGCAATGGGTTCCTAAGACAAAGGTTACAAGTCTAATAGCTCACACTTCCCTCAGAGTCTCAGCCAAAGAAGATTGGTATTTTTACAGCGGTTGCTCCAGACATATGACTGGGAACAAAAATCTGCTAACTGAACTTCACCCTCATGCCATGAGTTATGTTACCTTTGGTGATGGCGCAAAGGGTGAAATCAAGGGAATGGGTAGGCTGGATTGTCCTGGAGTTCCTGACCTTGACGATGTCCT
This sequence comes from Lathyrus oleraceus, assembly GCF_024323335.1. NCBI lineage: Eukaryota > Viridiplantae > Streptophyta > Magnoliopsida > Fabales > Fabaceae > Lathyrus > Lathyrus oleraceus. Next base: position 148,111,444 of record NC_066580.1, read on the forward strand.
ACTTGTTAAGGGATTAACTGCTAATCTTATAAGCATCAGTCAATTGTGTGATCAAGGTCTGAATGTAAACTTCACCAGAACTGAATGTCTGATTACCAACAAGGAAAATGAAGTAATCATGAAGGGAGTTAGGTCCAAAGACAACTGCTACATATGGAGCTCTCAAGAAACTGGATACTCCTCAATGTGTACCTTATCCAAAGAGGAAGAAGTAAAGATATGGCATCAAAGATTGGGCCACCTGCACCTTAAAGGTATGAAGAGGATCATATCAGTTGAAGTTGTTAGAGGAATTCCCAACTTAAAGATTGATGAGGGAAAAATCTGTGGAGAATGTCATATTGGAAAACAAACAAGGATGTCACACCAGAAGCTCAGACATGACACCACTACCAAAGTCTTGGAACTCCTTCATATGGACTTGATGGGACCCATACAAGTAGAAAGCCTTGGTGGGAAGAAGTATGCATATGTGGTGGTGGATGATTTCTCCAGATACACCTGGATCAATTTTATAAGAGAAAAATCTGATGTATTTGAAGTCTTTAAGGAGCTTTGTCTGAAACTTCAAAGAGAAAAAAAAAGTCCTGTTATCAAAATTAGAAGTGATCATGGGAAGGAGTTTGAGAACATCAAATTTGCTGAATTCTGCTCTTCAGAAGGAATTCATCATGAGTTCTCATCTCCCATCACTCCCTAGCAAAATGGTATGGTGGAAAGAAAAAATAGGACTCTTCAAGAATCAGCCAGAGCTATGATTCATGCTAAGAAATTGCCCTACCATTTTTGGGCTGAAGCCATGAACACAACCTGCTATGTTCACAACAGAGTGACATTAAAAAAGGGGACTCCCACAACCCTATATGAAGTCTGGAAAAGAAGAAAATCTACAGTAAAATACTTCCATGTATTTGGTAGCAAATGCTATATCTTGGCTGATCGTGAGCAAAGAAGGAAGATGGATCCCAAAAGTGATGAGGGAATATTTCTGGGCTATTCAACAAACAACAGAGCTTACATGGTCTTTAATTCCAGAACTAATATATTAATGGAATCCATTAATGTTGTGGTGGATGACCAACAGACTGATGTCACAGACGATATCGAGACATCTCTGAATGATTCTCCAGCTGACGTCTCAGACAAAAATAAGGAAGGAGAATCTCCTCAAGCTGAACTTGAAGATGACAAAATCAACAAGGGACCCTCTATCAGAATTCAGAAGGATCATCCCAAAGATCTTATCATAGGAGATCCAGATAAAGGAGTCACTACTAGATCAAGGGAAGTGATCTCACATGGCTGTTTTGTGTCAAAGATTGAACCCAGAAATGTCAAGGAAGCCTTTACTGATGAGTTTTGGATCAATTCCATGCAAGAAGAGTTAGGCCAATTCAAGAGAATGAAGTATGGGAATTGGTGCCTAGACCTGAAGGAGTAAATGTCATAGGTACAAAATGGTATATAAGAATAAATCTGATGAACAAGGGGTTGTTACTAAAAACAAAGCTAGATTAGTAGCTCAAGGATATACTCAAGTTGAAGGAGTAGACTTTGATGAAACATTTTCTCCTGTAGCTCGCCTTGAGTCCATTAGATTATTGCTTGGAGTGGCATGTATTCTGAAATTCAAACTGTTTCAAATGGATGTAAAAAGTGCCTTCCTGAATGGCTACTTAAATGAAGAAGTATATGTTGAACAGCCTAAAGGATTCACAAATCCAAATCTTCCACAACATGTTTACAGATTGAAGAAAGCTCTCTATGGGTTGAAGCAAGCTCCCGGGGCTTGGTATGAGAGACTCACAGTGTTCCTCACTGACAATGGATACAGGAAATGAGGTATTGACAAAACTATGTTTGTGAAGAATAAAGGAGGGAAGCTCATGGTAGCACAAATATATGTAAATGACATTGTATTTGGTGGGATGTTAGAGCAGATGGTTGAACATTTTGTTAGACAAATGCAATCTGAGTTTGAGATGAGCCTTGTTGGAGAGCTGACCTACTTTCTAGGACTACAAGTCAAACAAATGGAAGACTCTATCTTTCTATCTCAAAGCAAGTATGCCAAGAACATTGTGAAGAAGTTTGGCATGGAAAATGCAAGCCATAAAAGGACACCTGCTCCTACTCATGTGAAAATCTCCAAAGATGAAAATGGCGTCAGTGTAGATCAGAGTTTATACAGAAGCATGATAGGTAGTCTGCTATATCTCATAGCAAGCAGACCTGACATTGCATTTGCTGTAGGTGTTTGTGCTAGGTATCAAGCTGAACCAAAAGTCAGTCACATAAACCAAGTGAAGAGAATACTGAAATATGTCAATGGCACCAGCGACTATAGAATGTTTTATACTCATGGATCTGGATCCATGCTGACTGGTTACTGTGATGCTGACTAGGCTGGAAGTGCTGATGATAGGAAAAACACATCTGGAGGATGCTTCTTTTTGGGGAACAATCTGATTTCATGGTTCAGCAAGAAACAAAACTGTGTATCTCTATCCACTGCTGAAGCTGAATACATAGCAACTGGGAGTAGTTGTTCTCAACTAGTCTGGATGAAGCAAATGTTGTCTGAATACAATGTCACACAAGAAGTCATGACATTATACTGTGATAACCTAAGTGCTATAAATATTTCCAAAAATCCTATTCAACATAGCAGGACAAAGCACATTGACATTCATCATCACTTCATTAGAGAACTTGTAGAAGAAAAAATCATAACTCTTGAGCATGTTACTACTGAAAAGCAATTAGCAGACATTTTCACTAAAGCTTTGGATGCCAATTAATTTGAATGTTTAAGGGGGAAGTTGGGGATCTGTGTTCATGAGAACCTATAGCAAGCAAAGAAGTTTATGTTTCTGACTGGGTGAAGTGTGCTGAGGTAGAAGACTTGTTGCTGATGTTTGGAGGTTGGAGTTTTGTTGTGTAATTTGTGGCAGTCCTTATTGATGCCTGTTTGTAACTTTTTGGGCTCTTATGGATTTGTTCATTATCTCAGCTATCACAGCTGTGTATAATGATGGTTTGTATCTCCTGAACAATTATGTCTTAACATTTATAATGTTATAACATCTGTGCTGACATTCTCTACTAGGCTAATTGACATTTATTTTGTCTAATTGGTCTCCTTTGGTCAATTTTGACTAAAAAGGGGGAGAAGTGTTTATGTGGAGCTGGAGCTGTGATGAGATGTATGTGGCTGGACAGATGGACAACTATTGATAAACAGAATGTTGTTTTGTTTACAGATGTCAAAGGGGATGTCTGATGTGGTGGTACACAGGTGGTGATGTTGAAGCAGATGTCAGAATGACATTCTGATTGTTATAGGTGATGTGGTTACAAGTGTTGTTATTTTCATGGAGATGAATGCACAAATTTAGGGGGAGACGTAGTACCCTTGTGCATTTGTGTGTCTTACTAGTTGCATCCATAACTAGTAATTCTGTTTTTGTTGCATAGATTTAGGGGAAGGAGAAGTACCCTTGTGCATGTGTGGATTACTAGTATCTATTTCTAGTAATTGTGTTTGCTTCTGCTGCTGTTTAAACTGTTGTTTAACTGCTGATAGTTTCTCTTGTGAACAAAAAGGACAGATATATGTTTTAGCCAAAATTTGCCAAAGGGGGAGTTTGTTGATTCTAAATGTTGGCAGCAATTTTGGTAAAACAAAGAGTGTTCACAAAATGCACAACCAAATACCCCCAGCAATTGCATACTGCATACGTCTCATGCATCCTCCCATGCATAGTATTTCCATCCAAAATGGAACATCATACAAAAATTTCACCAAAATATCAGGATCCAAGGTCATTCATGTATATATTGGGCATTTCTCATTTCCAAATGAAGTTATTACCTTGCATATGCTCATGGAATTATTTCTCAGCAAATCATTTTTCAACTTTATGATTAATAATGATATTCCCAGCATTTTTCTTTACAATCATTGCTCCCCAAGCAGAGGTTGCCCTAAAAAGTCTCTTATGAGCTTTTCCCCTACAGAGCATTTCTAGTAAATCTCCCTCAAAAGGAATCTTTTCTTAAATATTTCCCCCAACAGACGAATATTTGAGATACTGCTTCATTTATCTGAAGAATCTCATTTCTCTGTTTGAGATACTGCTTCATCAATTTTAAGAATCTCATTTGTTCTTTAGAGATACTGCTCTAATATCCTTGGAGAGTCTTAGATTCGATTAAGGTATCTTTCCCTTGCTGGAATATCTTAATTCTATCAGATAAGATGTTGTTTCGACTCGATACAGAGAATCTCACTTTTACTGTTTGAGATGCTGCTTCATCAATATGAAGAGTCTCATTTCAGATTTTTTTAGAGATACTGCTCTAATATCCTCGGAGAGTCTTAGATTCAATTAAGGTATCTTTCCTGGAATATCTTAATTCTATCAGATAAGATGCTGTTTCGACTCGATACAGAGAATCTCACTTTTACTATTTGAGATGCTGCTTCATCAATATGAAGAGTCTCATTTCAGATTTTTTAGAGATACTGCTCTAATATCCTATGAGAGTCTTAGATTCAATTAAGGTATTTTTTCCCTTGCTGGAACATCTTAATTCTATCGTATAAGATGTTGCTTCGACCCGACACAGAGAATCTCACTTTTATTGTTTGAGATGTTGCTTCATCAATATGAAGAGTCTCATTTCATATTTTTTTAGAGATACTGCTCTAAGTATCCTCGAAGAGTCTTAGATTCGATTAAGGTATCTTTCCCTTGCTGGAATATCTTAATTCTATCAGATAAGATGCTGTTTCGACTCGATACAGAGAATCTCACTTTTACTACTTGAGATGCTGCTTCATCAATATGAAGAGTCTCATTTCAGATTTTTTAGAGATACTGCTCTAATATCCTCGGAGAGTCTTAGATTCAATTAAGGTATTTTTTCCCTTGCTGGAACATCTTAATTCTATCGTATAAGATGTTGTTTCGACTCGATACAGAGAATCTCATTTTTACTATTTGAGATACTGCTTCATCAATATGGAGAGTCTCATTTCAGATTTTTTTTTAGAGATACTGCTCTAAATATCCTCAGAGAGTCTTAGATTCAATTAAGGTATCTTTCCCTTGTTGGAACATCTTAATTCTATCATATAAGATGCTGCTTCGACTCGATACAGAGAATCTCATTTTTACTGTTCGAGATGTTGCTTCATCAATATGAAGAGTCTCATTTCAGATTTTTTTAGAGATACTGCTCTAAATATCCTCGGAGAGTCTTAGATTCAATTAAGGTATCATATCCTTGCTAGGAATATCTTAATTCTATCATATAAGATGATGCTTCGATTTGATACAGAGAATCTCATTTTGCTGTTTGAGATACTGCTTCATTCATCCGAAGAATCTCATTTGTCTGTTTGAGATACTGTTTCATTCATTTGAAGAATCTCATTTGTTTTCAAGATATTGCTCTAGTATCCTCGTAGAATCTTAGATGCGATTGAGGTATCATTCCCTTGTTGGAATATCTCGATTATATCATGTAAGAAACTACTCCGTTGATCCTTAGAGAATCTCGTGCGTTCAAATCAAGACGATGTTCTGATAATGCTCAGAAAATCTTCGGTATAGTTGAGGTATCATTCCATTTTTGGAAAATCTCGATTGTGACATCCAAGATACTGTTATGACGATTCCCAATGAGTCTTGACTGTTCCATTTTACCTTCTAATAACTTTTTTTGCTGTATTTCTCACTGCATTTTCTTTCTGCATTTTTTCCTTGCAATTCAAAGGACAAAATTCGGGTCTTTTTGTATTTAATTATCTTCTACCACGAATGTACGAAGACTGTTGTCATTCACACCTTCTGGTTCAAGGTAATTAAATAGGGGCAACTGTCATACCCCAATTTTGTCTGGGTATTTTAAAAAAAATTCATAAATTCGATTTCAATTTGCATTAGTTGTACAACATAACATGCATTTCATCACTAATAATATCTAAAATACCAGTCGGAATAAATTCTTGAAAATACAGACAATTTGGTTAAATCATTCTTCAAGTACGTGCAAAATCAGAGGATAAAAAGTTTCGAAAATAAACTTGCAGACACCAATATTATTAATCTACGGTTCGTGTAGTTCAGCCTGGTGTGCTCGTTATATTTTTCAACGACTTTTTCAGCTGCATTTTAATCCGTTTGAGCCTTTTAACCGGTGAAAATTTATTTCAAAATTTAAAGAAATGTTGTATTTTTTCAATAAGTATATTTTGTGCTGATCATTTTAGTACATCCGATTTAATTTTTCGAGCAAATTTTAGCCCGACTTTTATTCATTTTTAGTCGTTTTAATTTTTTTCTTTTGTCAAAATAGTCAGATTAAATAAATAGAATTTCCCATGTTATCATTTTAATTTTATCATGATTATTTTAAAAGTTGTGAATTTTATTTGATTCAATTGATTGAAATTGATTAAGTCATCTAAAAACAGCATTATATGCATTTTAATTTATTTAAACAATATGTGCTTCTTGGTGTGCTTCTTTGATTCGATCCAGGCCATCAATTCAAATTGATCAATGCTCCTCATTAGCAATCCGTGTCCATTTCTATCATCCAATCAAAAATAGCATTTAAATTAATTGAATATTAATAATGAAAATAAAAAAACTCTCTCTCTCTCTCTCTCTAGAACATAGAGTCCAACGGATAGTAAATGATGGGATGGTCTTTTTCCACTTTATATCTCCCTCTCTGCTACAAAAAAAGAAGGAATAAAATAATAAAAAAGAAAGAGGGATCGTTCCTCTTCTTCAGGGAGACCCACTTTTTCTCTCACAGAGAATCTCTCTTCTTCTTCTTCGATGACCCCCCATCCTCCATAAACCCTATTCACCTCCACGAACCCCTCACCTTCACAAACTTCAGAACGTAAACCCAACCCTCAAACCGCCCACGACTTTTCTCTCTTCCGCCACACACTTCCGATCTCCACCGACAATCGCCGACCGAAAACCATAACGAACCCACCGACGAACTCCCTTTCACGCCGGCAAACCATCCGCGCTGCATCCACGTCGCATTCGCCACGCACCACTGACGCTCACACCCATCCTCACCGCGCCGTAAACCTCCATCACCACCGTCCGGTCTCAACCTATCCGCTCCGACGAACGCCAATAACAACCATAAACTACACCGTCAACGGCCGTGCATCCTACATGCGACAGCCTCCGACGCGTTACCGCTACCGACGATACGATGTTCGCACCGACCCGCCGTTTCAACCTTCAACACTGTTTCCTATCCTTCATCAATAACAACCTCCATGAAGTTGGTAATCTTTACATCCTTTGGTTTTGTTTGAATTATACTTGCCATTGTTGTGCATTGGGATTAGCCGTATCGACTTATTAGTGTTTCGTTAATATTCCGGCCTTTATAACAAAACTTGTTTTGGTATTCTTAAGACTGTGATGTTGCATAAGTTACAGTTTTTTTGCATCGGATTGGTTTTGGCTAGATAATATGTTGAGTAGTTAAAATGGTGAATACTTTGACAAAAATTCTGAAGTTTTCGTTTAACTCACCGTTTTCCTCTTGTTTACTCTTCGGTGAAAGTTCTGCTATGGTGATAATATATTTGGTTAAAATAATAATACACCCTTGCAAATAACTGAATGGTGACCATTATTTCTAGTTTTTATTATACTTCAATTTTATTTTGGCATGGAAATTATGCATATATGATTGGAATTTCAACTTGAGATTGTGTTTGTTTGCAAATTCATTTGTGTTGAAATTTAAGCTTTCGATTTGATTCCACATATTGTTTCAGTTGTGGTCATTTGATTTTGGGGTATCTTAATTGGCAAACCATGAACATATGGAATGGTTGTTGTATTGGAATACTGAAAGTTGAATTTTATTTCATTTTTATTAAACTTCTAGTATTTTTGTTAATTATCAATTAGCTTTGGTGTAATTAAGTAGCATATGATTAGTATTAATTATAATTTTGTGGTTATATTGACAATCATTTTTAGTTGTGGTGTTTATAGATCTCGACTCGATTAATGTTGTAGTGTTGATGACTGTCGATAATTTGTAAATATTATAGAGTTGATTACTATTTTGAGTTTGGCTCATATAAAGTAGTCAATTTGAGTTCGATTGCAATCACACAATTTTTTTTTGTTTTTTCGGTTTGATTCCCATATGCGATTTTTGTGTGAGACTGTGCTATTTACATTAATTGGTGATAATATTTAAAATCTTCAATCCAATTTTGAGTTATAGTTGATGCTTTCACTTTTCTGTCATTTGGTCTTTATACCTTATTGGAATTAAAGTTAGTTTCTAGCATGATAGAAATCCAAGGTTAAAACTTATTCTTGTATTGTTCCAACTTTTGAGTCAATTAGCCTTTGTTCTAGTTAAGTGGAATATGGATAATATTAATCATAATATTGTGATTATATTATTAATATTGTTAGTTATATTATCAATTAATGGTTAAAGATTGTGATTATATTGATAAATGATTGTTAAAAATTAATTTTAATCAACTTGATTATTTGATTTAATTAAATAATTTTAATAATTGATTTTGATTAACTTAATTAATCGATTTAACCTAAAATTTTAATAAATTGATTTTCGATAATTACGAGTGGGTCGATTTTTCATACTATCACAATTTCCTACTCATTCACAAAAATCACTTCAATTTCATCACCAATACAAAACCATTTTTAAACCACTAAAATCACAAAATTCTTGATTTAACATCAAGCCCATTTTCAAACACCATCGTAAGTCGATTGCTCTTAGCATCGCCATCAACCTCCCATAGCTTACTCTTGGGCTTCCTTACAATGAGACCTATTCGGTTATTAAATAATCGATTAGATGATCGATTCACTAAAAAAATTTCATTTCATTCATAAATACAAATTCAAAGCCTCGATCCAACATCGAGTATTTTTATTCAAACCAAATCAAAACACCTAACCACAATCAAATACCATTTCATTTAGAAATGAAAAGGGGGATGGTTTTGAGTTTTCAACTCCTCTCCTCGATTATTTGAATACGAGTTCTCTTACTCGGTTAGTCAAGTAATTGTCATTTCTATCCACCTAAGCAGAATCAAATCAATTCCATTTCATAATAACGAAGAGAAAAAGGGGGATGGTTTTAAGCCTTTGACTCCTCTCCTCGATTGTTTGAATACGAGTTTTCTTACTCGGTCAGTTAGATAATCGTCGTTTCTTTACAAACTTCTAAACCCCGGTTAAATCAATTTATTTCTCATAATAAAGAAATAAAAAAAAGAGATGACTTTGAGTTTTCAACTTATCATACAAGCATTGCAAACCACCAAGAATTTCAATCAAAAACATGGTAAAGAGTAAACCTAAGAGGGAAGGACCACTCACTACCCTCTCATGGATATACACCCTTATAAGAATTGTTCCCCATTGCCTTAGATTGTTAAACTCCAATTCTTGAGAATGGTGATTTTCTTGATCCTCCTAGCTTTTCCTCTTCTCTTCCTAGCTCTCTTTTTCCCAAGTTTTCACGTATTCTGTAACTTTCCCCCATCTCACTTCTAATTCCCTTATAACAACCAATTTTTTATTTTTATTTAAAATCTAATATTATTATTTTATTAAATCTAAACTAAATATTTATTTTAAAATATCATTGTAACGACAATAATTAAAATAAATATTTAAATATCAACTATTACTATTATTCATATAAGTCATCCTAATTAAATAATAGTATCAACCACTACTTCTCCAACCTCCCCCATATCTCTACTTTTTGCTGACACACCCACAACATCTTAAATTCTAAGTTCTAAGGTTGATGCACTACCATCAATGGTCTCCCTTAAGACAACATAACATCATAACACACACAAATTGCAAAATTATATTAAGAAAACAAATAATAAAATTCCAGGGCGTTACATGAAGTATATTGGAAATGGTTAGTATGAACATGTAAAGGAGAAAAGACTATGAAAAGGTGATTTATTGGGGTTTATGATGTCTGGCCCTGAGAAGTTGTACATAAAATGGTTGAACTCTTGAATCAAGGAAAAGGGAGAAGATATCGTTTGATAGGAAAAGTTGTTGGACCAGTCTGGATGTTATGTCATAATATTGTCAGCGTTAAGTTTGTTTATGTGAAGTAATGTTTTTTTAGTTGCATGAATACTGTAACTTTTATGTAAAATTTCAGGATTTCATGTGTGTGTGTGTGTATGTGTGTGTGCGTGCGCATGTGTGTGTATGTGTGTGTGTTAGGTTTGCTACTATGCAGCATGATAATATAGTTGATATATTAGTGGTTTTAAGAGGTAATGAAGAATACACATAACCAAAAACAACTTCATATTTTATTTCTATTCAAGACCATCCCAAGAGGAAGTAGCTACTCAAGAATAACCTTTCCATGAATACTCATGTTGTCTTTAGTAAACAAGTTTGTAGTTGTTTTGTTTCTTTCAGATTGCAAGTTTAGCACTTTAGCATTGAACAGATGATCCAAAAGAAACTTGATCATCACAATAACAACTAGAAAATTGAAGGAGAAGGATGAGAAAAGAATCAACAGACTTGTACTCAACCTATAAATACCTCATTAAGTAAGGTTTAAGCCAAATATTTCTATTGTTCACTTTTCTTTCTTTATGAGTGTATCCATGCATTATTCTCTTATCTGATTTGATCTATTTCCGATTAAGTTATCTGGTTTGACCAACACACATTGAGGTAATTTTTTGTTTAACAAATTTGAGCCTTTGTAAACCACCCTGTAAATTTGAGCATTTGTTTAATAAAGATTGAGTTTGGGGTTGCTCTTGGAAGTGAGCAAAGTTTTAAGTTCGGGATTGGGGTACTAGAGAATATGATCCAAAATTTCAATTTTTTTGTGTGAAAAAGAAGTGGAAAAAGACACTTCTTCAAAAAGAAAAGAACGAGAAAAGAAAAGATTAATATTATAAGAAGGATTAAAACTCTCTATTACTATAAAAAAGGAGCAAAAAGGTATGATAATAGAAGGAGAACTAGAAACCTAACTCCAAATGTTTAAACCTACTTTCTTAAAAAATATTCTACCTTAACTTAAGTCAAGTTACAACCTGAAAAGTTCTCTAATATGTGTGTGGTGATTTCTATGATGAACTCTATTAGAACATGAGCAAGCTAAGTTTAAGTGATTTTTCATGTTAATTGAGAGATCACCCTATCCACTGAGTAAGTTATAATGAGCCGAGAGACAGGTTGAGTACTCGTAAATGTTGAGTACGTTTTTTGAAATTTGCTAGATAGAAGTTGGGAGCTAGAACATGTTGGTGTAAGCCCTAGATGCCAATACTTTTGGTACTTGTATCGAATTATTTATTAATAATAAAAGGCTTTTTCTTTATTATGTTTATTTAATAAAGTCCCTAGAATAGCTAGTCCGTTTAATGTATCAAGTGTGACTTAATCATGAGATCACATTAAACATAAGGACATTATTCTTAAAGTATCTGTAGTCGAGCTTTATTGTGAAGTGGATAACATTAAAGCATTAAGACTATTATGTACATAGACTGATGATCACATCTCATGAATCATGGATAAGGAGTTATCAAGTCTTAAACATAGGTATGAATATTAAGAGTAATATTTATACTGGATTGACCCGCTATGAGAATACTATATAGAATGTTATGCAAAGTGTCATAAGCTATTCTCGTGGTGATAATGGTGTATACCACCCTTCGACCTGAAACCACTATGGACCATAGATGTAGAGTCGAGTGCCTTATTGCTGATCAAACATTGTCCGTAACTGGATGACCATAAAGACAGTTGATGGATACTCCACGAAGCATGCTGAGGGACATGAGTGATCTAGATGGAATTTGCCCATCCTGCGTAACAGGATAAATGTCTATGGGCCCAATATTGAATTGGACAAGGATGACACAGTATATGCCTTGTGTTCAATATAGACATAAGGGCAAAATGGTAATTATACACATAAGTATTATCACAAAAGGATTTGTCAGATCACGTGATATTTTCGTGTCTTGGGTAGCAGTGATGTGTTGCTAGATACCGCTCACCGTTTATAATGTTAAATACGTGATTTAATATAATTGCCAATGCCGCGAAAACCTACAGGGTCACACACAAAAGGACGGATTGATGAGAGATAGAGTAACTAAGGAACACCGTAAGGTACGATGCACTTAAGTGAATTGTACAACATCGTAAGGTATGGTGTACTTAAGTAGAATACGAAATATGGTAAGGTACCACGCACTTAAGTGATTTTGGCATATTATAAGATATGGGCCACATACACTTAAGTGGGCTTTTTAGCTTGCAACCCACACAAGTGGTTCTATAAATAGAACCCTTGTGCAGAAGCATTTGTGCAGTTGTAATTTCATTTCTCTCTCTCTCACTCAAAGCCTTCATTCATAGCAGCTAGCACTGAGATTGAAGGAATCCGTTCGTGTGGACTGAGTAGAGGCGTTGTCACCGTTCAACGTTCGTGATCGCTCCATAGATCTGCATCAAAGGTTTCAATCACCACAAGAGGTAACGATTCTATCACTGATCATGCCCATTCTTAAGGATCACTAAAGGAGATTTTTTTTTAAATTCCGCTGCGTTTTGGATCACCCTTCTCCTTCAATGGTATCAAAGCCACTTACGAAACCATGCATCTGATAGTTGTTTATTTTCTGTATTTTCTGTATTAATATGATTAAAAGACAGAATGAATCAAAGAATAAATGAGTAATTAAATTTGGCATCATGTGTGTACGATTTGGATGATTGATGTTGACTATGCTTCGGAATCCGACATTAGTATGGTGAAGCAGCGATACATCGATCATCCATAGGTTACACAATTAAGATTGATTAAGTTATATATATGATATAAGTAATCCTGATGCAAAATACGGTATATATGATATATTGTTTCTATTTCGTTCATTCAAACACTTAATGGTTGTTTTCCTTTGAGCGATCAATGATCATTTGCTTCTTGATCCGACATTAGTATGGTGAAGCAATGACGTGTTGATCAATCATACTGAATTAACAATCGAGGTGTGTTTGACGGTTTGAAATTAGTGCATTAGGGTTAATGACGAAACAAGGGTTATGTTGTCAAAGAGTTATGCGATTAGGGTTGTGACTGCGTAAGAGTTGTGCTTTAAAGTATCAAGTGTTGATGCAAAAAACGACGTCAATTTCAAATGAACCACCATCCAGTGACTGGGCAGCAGAACCCCCATCCGCTGACCGGGCAGCGGACCCCCGACTAACTCTGCGTAGTGTGATTGGTCGCCGAAATTTTATTTGGTTTTAATTAATTAACATAATTTAAATTAATAATAATGTGTTTATTATGATTGTCTTATGGTGATCGGTTATGGCCTTAGTTTTCCTTTATTTTGTTTTGGGATTTTAAAATATGACCTGCATGTCGTGTCTCTCTTTTAATCTCTTAATGTAACTTCTTTTCTCATCCCACTCCCTCGTATGAAAAACGAGTTTCTTTTATGTAATGTAATGTTAGGAAGAAAGAGAAGAATACAATATCAAAGAAGGACAACCTTGAAGATATTTCTTGGAGAATCTTAGATCGTTATTAGGTTAGCTTAGGTTCTCTCATTGGCTTGGGAGAACAATTGCGCCAGGGGCCATAACTGTTTCATTATGTATGTAGATGCATGTTAATGCATGTGAGAGACAATTTATATGATAAATAAGCCAGTGAGATCAGAATAATTTCAAATTCCCTCAAATTAAATATTAAGTTTATGCTTTCCAAGTTCTAGCACTCATCAAGACTAGTATCAGATAATGTAGATTTCGCCTACGCGAGGTGCATGTTCTATGTTAGTAAGGTGCGATGGGATAATCGTAATATCTAATTTCTAAAACAATGGGTCAAACTTAACTAAACAAATTATAATAAGATTATATATGTTTAGAAGCAAGAGTTGGAAATGTTCCATGTGATGGATTGGAATAAGGAGTTATTCACCCAACTAAAATATTCGAGAGTTGTATTAGATACAATTGGAAGGAGTTCCTACCTAAATAACCTAATTTTGTGTAATCCGCCTACGCGGACTTAAGACAAAGTGAAATGTGGATCTCGACCCACTAGAAAATCTTCCAACGGGATTTTCTAAATCAAATGGTGAGGGTCATTTGTTTTGAGTAAAATAGTGGGAGCATATTTAATTAAAAGCCTAATTAAATATGTTATTGATACTTATATTTTCATTATTTTCATGTATATTACCATGACAACAAACACATCTAACAACATTTTGCGATCAATCCTTGACAAGGAAAAAATTTCTAGGACAAATTTTCTGGATTGACACCGAAATCTAAGGATTATCCTCAAACATGATAGAAAGTTGTATGTCTTGGAGAAACCTGTTCCTGAAGAGAACCTCCTAGTTATGCACCTAAGGCAGAAAGAGATGCTTATAAGTAGCATGTCGATGATGCCAATGAAACTGCTTGTCTCATGCTAGCTACCATGAACTCAGAGTTGCAAAAGCAACATGAGAACATGGCAGCGTTCGATATGATCGAACCCCTGAAGACGCTCTATCAAGAGCAAGCAAGGCATGAAAGGTTTGAAGTTTCAAAAGCCCTTTTTCAAGGCAAGTTAGCTGAGGGAGCCCCTGTAGGTCCCCATGTGCTCAAGATGATTGGGTATGTAGAGAACCTTGAGAGGTTGGGTTTTCCCCTCGGAAAGGAACTTGCGACTGATTTGATCTTACAATCGTTGCCAGATAGATTCAGTCAATTTGTCCTTAATTTCAATATGAATGATATGGACAAACCTCTTCCTAAACTACTAGCCATGTTAAGAACTGCCGAGCAGAATCTGAAGTCAAAAGGGAAGTCCATTATGATGATCGGAAATGGAAAGAGACAGAACAAAAGACCCACCAAGCAGGGTGGTAAAGGGAAAAGCAAGAAAGTTGCCAAACCCAAATCCACGGTTGCTGCTTTGAAGCCTAGTGGAGGCATAGCAAAGGAAGACACTTGCTTCCATTGCGGTAAGATCGGACACTGGAAGAGAAACTGCCCAAAGTACCTGGAAGATAAGAAGAATGAAGTAGAGACTTCAACTTCAAGTATTTTTGTTATTGAAATTAATTTATCTACTTCTGCATCATGGGTATTAGATACTGGATGCGGTTCTCACATTTGTACCAATGTGCAAGGGCTAAAAAGAAGTAGAAATTTGGCAAAAGGTGAAGTTAACCTACGAGTTGGCAATAGAGCAAAGGTTGTTGCTTTAGCCGTATGAACTTATGTATTGACTTTACCTAGTGGTTTAATAATTCAATTAGAGAACTGTTATTATGTACCTACAATTAGCAGGAATATTATTTCCGTTTCTTGTTTGGACAAGTTTGGTTTTTCATTTATAATAAAGAACAATTGTTGCTCAATTTATTTGAATGATATATTCTATGTTACTGCACAAATGAACAATGGACTATATGTCCTTGATCTTGAAATGCCTATTTATAACATTAATACTAAAAGGATGAAACCTAATGAGTTAAATCCAACTTACCTTTGGCATTGTCGATTAGGATACATAAATGAGAAACGCATTTCCAAACTCCATAAAGATGGACTCTTGGACTCTTTTGATTATGAATCATATGAGACATGCAGATCTTGTTTAATTGGAAAGATGAAAAAGTCTTCATTCACAGGAAAAGGTGAAAGAGCTAATGATCTTTTGGCCCTCATACATACTAATGTATGTGGACCACTGAACATACCAGCCATATGAGGTTTTCAGTACTTCATCACATTTACTGATGATTTCAGTAGATATGGTTATGTGTATTTAATGAAACACAAATCAGAGTCCTTTGAAAAGTTCAAGGAATTCAAGAATGAAGTACGAAACCAACTAGGTAAGAATATTAAAACTCTTCAATCAGATCAAGGTGGTGAGTATTTAAGCCTAAAGTTTGATGACCATCTGAAAGAGTGTGGGATCCTATTCCAACTTACTCCTCCTGGAACACCCCAATGGAACGGTGTATCTGAGAGAAGAAATCGAACCCTGTTAGACATGGTCCGATCCATGATGAGTCACGCCGATCTTCCAAACTCCTTTTGGGGACATGGACTATTAACAACAGCTTACACACTTAACCGTGTTCCATCCAAAAAGGTTGAGAAGACACCATATGAGATATGGAGTGGTAAGAAACCACATATGTCTTACATGAAGATTTGGGGTTGCGAAGTTTATGTGAAACGACAAATTTCAACTAAGCTTGAGCCCAAATCTGACAAATGCTTATTTGTGGGGTATCCTAAACAAACAAGAGGGTATTACTTCTACAATCCTTCTGCGGGCAAAGTGTTTATCGCTCGAACTGTTGTTTTCCTAGAAAAGGATTTTATTTCCAAAGGAATAAGTGGGAGGAAAGTAGAGCTTGAAGAAATTCAAGAATCACAAAGCATTGATACACCTATGGAGGAATTAAAGTAGGAAACACAAGTGGTTGTGGAAGAGCAACCTGCTCAAGTAGAACAAGACAAGCGTAGGTCAAGCAGGATACGTCACCTACTTGAGAGATATGGATATCTCATAACTGATTAAGGTGATGTATTACTCATGGATCAAGATGAGCCTGTGACCTACCAAGATGCCATAACTGGTTCAGAGTCTGAGAAGTGGCTAGAAGCCATGAAATCTGAAATGGATTCCATGTACACAAACCAAGTTTGGACCTTGGAAGAACCTCCTATAGGAGTTAACCCTATAGGATGCAAGTGGGTCTTCAAAAAGAAGACTGACATGGATGGTAAGGTACATACCTATAAGGCAAGACTGGTTGCAAAAGGATATAAACAAATTCATGGGGTTGACTATGATGAAACCTTTTCACCAGTTGCAATGCTTAAATTTGTTCGGATTTTACTTGTTATTGCTGCATATCATGATTATGAAATATGGCAGATGGATGTTAAAATTGCTTTCCTTAATAGGAATCTTCTTGAGGATGTGTACATGACACAGCCTGAAGGATTTGACATACCAGAAGAAACCCAAAAGATATGTAAGTTATAAAGATCAATCTATTGATTGAAGCAAGCTTCCATAAGCTGGAATCTTCGTTTTGATGAAACAGTAAAACAATATGGATTCATCAAGAACAAAGATGAGCCTTGTGTCTACAAGAAGGTTAGTGGGAGCATGATCATTTTCCTGGTATTATATGTAGATGACATATTACTCATTGGAAACAATGTCCCTACCCTACAACAAGTAAAGTCTTGGTTGGGGAAATGCTTTTCTATGAAGGACCTAGGTGAAGCAACCTATATATTAGGAATCAAGATCTATAGAGATAGATCACAAAAATTGCTTGGCCTAAGGCAGAGTACATACATAGACAAAGTGTTGAGACGTTTTAATATGCATGATTCCAAGAAAGGATTCATACCTATGCAACATGGCCTGTGTCTATCAAAAACACAATCCCCTTCAACTAAGAAAGAAAGGGATCACATGAATAAGATTCCATATGCATCTGCAATAGGATATATCATGTATGTCATGTTATGTACTCGACCAAATGTCTCGTATGCTTTAAGTGCAACGAGTAGGTACCAATCTGATCCTGGTGGTGCTCATTGGGTTGCTGTCAAGAATATTCGTAAGTATTTGAGAATGACTAAGGACTCATTCTTGATATATGGAGGTCAGGAAGAGCTTACTGTAATTGAATACACCGATGCAAGCTTCTAGACAGATAAGGATGACTTTAGATCGCAATCTGGTTATGTGTTTTGCTTAAACGGTGGCGCTGTGAGCTGGAAAAGTTCAAAGCCAAATACAATTGCTGATTCTACAACCGAGACCGAGTATATTGCTGCCTCAAGTGCAGCAAAGGAAGCTGTTTGGATCAAAAAGTTCATTAGTGAACTTGGTATAGTTCCTAGCATTGTGGATCCCATTGGTCTCTATTGTGATAACAATGGTGCTATCGCACAAGCTAAGGAGCCTAAATCTCACAAACGTTTCAAACACATACTTAGGTGTTATCACCTCATTCAAGAGATAATAGATATAGGAGATGTGAAAATATGCAGAGTACCTACACTTGACAATATTGCCGACCCACTGACAAAGCCTCTTGCACAGCAGAAACATGACGGCCATACTAGATCTATGGGCATTAGGGGTATGCTTGATTGGCTTTAGTGCTAATGGGAGATTGTTGGTGTAAGCCCTAGAGGCCAATACTTTTGGTACTTGTATCGAATTATTTATTAATAATAAAAGGTTTTTTCTTTATTATGTTTATTTAATAAAGTCTCTAGAATAGCTAGTCCGTTTAATGTATCAAGTGTGACTTAATCATGAGATCACATTAAACATAAGGACATTATTCTTAAAATATCTGTAGTCGAGCTTTATTGTGAAGTGGGATAATATTAAAGAATTAAGACTATTATGTATATAGACTGATGATCACATCTCATGGATCATGGATAAGGAGTTATCAAGTCTTAAACATAGGTATGAACATTAAGAGTAATATTTATACTGGATTGACCCGCTATGAGAATACTATATAGAATGTTATGCAAAGTGTCATAAGCTATTCTCATGGTGATAATGGTGTATACCACCCTTCGACCTGAAACTAATATGGACCCTAGATGCAGAGTCGAGTGCCTTATTGCTGATCAAACATTATCCGTAACTGGATGACCATAAAGACAGTTGATAGGTACTCCACGAAGCATGCTGAGGGACATGAGTGATCTAGATGGAATTTGCCCATCCTGCGTAACAGGATAAATGTCTATGGGCCAAATATTGAATTGGACAAGGATGACACGGTCTATGTCTTGTGTTCAATATAGACATAAGGGCAAAAGGGTAATTGTACACATAAGTATTATCACAAAAGGATTTGTCAGATCACATAACATTTTCGTGTCTTGGGTAGCAGTGATGTGTTGCTAGATACCGCTCACTGCTTATTATGTTAAATACATGATTTAATATAATTGTCAATGCCGCGAAAACCTACAGGGTCACACACAAAAGGACGGATTGATGAGAGATAGAGTAACTAAGGAACACCTTAAGGTACGATTCACTTAAGTGAATTGTAGAACATCGTAAGGTACAGTGTACTTAAGTAGAATACGAAATATGGTAAGGTACCACGCGCTTAAGTGATTTTGGCATATTATAAGATATGGGCCACATACACTTAAGTGGGCTTTTTAGCTTGCAGCCCACACAAGTGGTTCTATAAATAGAACCCTTGTGCAGAAGCATTTGTGCAATTGCAATTTTGTTTCTCTCTCTCTCTCTCTCTCACTCACTCACTCAAAGCATTCATTCGTAGCAGCTAACACTGAGATTGAAGGAATCCGTTCGTGTGGACTGAGTAGAGGCGTTGTCACTGTTCAACGTTCGTGATCGCTCTGTAGATCTGCATCAAAGGTTTCAATCGCCATAAGAGGTAATGATTCTATCACTGATCATGCCCATTCGTAAGGATCACTAAAGGAGATTTTTTTTTTAAAATTCCGCTGCGTTTTGGATCGCCCTTCTCCTTCAGAACAATGGTCAGGTAAAAGAAATATTTAATTTGGTGATGTTCAATTGTTATTGTGTGACTTGTTGTCTGTTGAAATGTGCAGTTGCAGGCGAGTTACTTGAGGATAAACAACGATCAAGTTTGGGGTTGTGATGACAGTTCGTCATTGCATATATTTAGTCGAAGAATCAAAGTAAAACAAGTGAAAGTTTAGCTAAAATAAAGAATAGTGACCAAAGAATGAGGAAACAATAGCTAAGTGTGAAAACTATGAACTTAGTTAAAATTGGAGAAAAAAGGGAGCAAAAGCATGCATCTATTGGAATAATCACGCGCACCATCGTGCAACATCACGCATGCGATATGCCATTAAAGTTGTATCGCTCGTACGATACAGAGTATCATGCGCGTGATGCTCACTTTTCTGGACTTTTACTGACGCGCTCTGGTCCATTATGACACATTTAAAAGGAGATTTTCTACACTTTCACAAGGGTTACGAAATTTGGAGATTGAAGTACAATTTTGAGAGCACAAGTGGAAACGTTTAGAGCATTTGAAACCATTGGAGGCCATCACTTTAAAGGACTTCTCATGGTATTTTTATCTATCAATTGTGGTATTTTTAATTACACTACGACTAGCTAAATTCTTCTAGGTTAGGTTGTGTTAGGATGAAACTATTTCTATATTGTTGGATTTTATGTTGATTTGACCGTTGTATGAACCTATTGATCTATAATCTTATTCCATTGCTTCTTGTTCATAATACTTTTTATGTGAGATACTCTTTTAATCTGATTTTGAGTACATAGGGAGTACTGACCATTAGTCTATGTGTTAGACCTAGAGCAGTTGTTGTACTTACACTGGTTGAATAGAGATAAGAGACCCTGAGTAGTGGCATAGAGAATTAACGTTTTATACATCGCCTAACTTTGCTTACGCTGACGGACTATGGATAAAAAGTTATGAGTAATGGTTAGTGAGTTATTTCGTGAGGGATCGGCTATAACAGTTTTGTTAATTCACCATGTGATTATAGAGATTAGATCATTCATACAGGGCATCAAACATCAACAATAGAGAAATAGGGGATTCTACAACATAACATGACCACTTTCATGATATTGCTTACTCGTTTATTTACTTTTTACACTGAAACTCGAAAATCCCCCTTTTTACTAGTTTTTGTAAATTGCACATATCTTATCTTGCTTGGAGGCAGTCCATGTGGATTTGATCTTTTTATTACTTCAACATTATTAGTACAATTGCCGAGAAGTCATCAATATATAGTCCTTAAGTGAAGAAGGAGAATAAAGCTTTGCAGATTGAAGTCATCTGACTGGAGCTATTTTCTTGTTTATGAAGAAAGATGATATGTTTGTTTTTGGCCCTTGTTTATGGGGCATGTTTTAGTTTATTATGTTCCTGGGTCTATAATCCAGCTTTGGCATTTGCGGTTCTGCAAATGTAAATGGTTTATGCTTTGTATTATTTATGTGGTTTTCTTTCTTTTCACATCTTTTCCAAATTGTGGCAAAAAGGGAGAGTAATGGTGTGTATGTGCTGAAAGAGTTGTTATGGTATGTTTGTGGTGTCGTTTGCTCACATGCTGGAGCATTTGGCCTTCAACAATGAGCATGTGTGAGCTGATCTCTATGAGTGTGAAAATGTGCGATGACTATCCTGACTGACTACTAATGACTTTGAATGTGTGCATGCATGTTTGATTGTGTGCCTGACTATATGAGACCTTTGTTCCTGTGTGTGTATCAACCACTTTACTTATGTGTTGCTTCTGTTGCGGTTGCTGTTTGTTCTGTGTGTTTGTTTATGGTGTGCTTATGATGCTCAATTTGCAGGGTTGTGGTATTTTTGAAGATTTACCCGTGCACATCTTATATGTTTTTGGAGTTGTTTTGTTAAAGGGTGGGTGAGGGGATTGTTGTCCTTTTTGGATTTCTGTATTATGCAAAACAACATGGAATATGGAAGTTGTTTTTGTGAAGAAAAAACACATGTGAGACCAAATATTCCAGCATGTGTGCAACATCTGCTCTTTGTCAGCAGGTCATGGTGGATGTTATTATGAACGTAATTTTTGGTTGGGTTTCAATCAGATACATTGCATATTTGTTGCTATTTTTTTAACAATACATTTATGTAGATTTATTTGATTATGGACATGATAAAATCAATTTAAATAAAGATTTAAATTTGAATCCGATCAAATCTTTTTGGAGGATATTTGAAGAACAAATCTTAAATGAATATCTTACCGTTATGAACGTGATCAAATATCCATTGAAAAAATCCAGAGTTTACATGATTATTTAAGGAGACTCAAATCTAACGTTGTTTAAAATGTATGGAAGGAATGAAGATTCTTTGTATTAAAAATTTATTTGAATTCTTTATTTATGTTGTTGCTTGTACATTAAGCTAATGTCTATATTTAGAACATTTTTTATTTTGTTAATCACTATTCTGTCAATTCTGATTATTTAAAGATTCTTTATATTAAGTATTTGATCTAACATCTATCCCTTTAAAAATATAATTTATAATCCAAATTTTAAAATCTAAAATACACACACAAAGAAAAAGACATTTTAGAATTTTCTCAAGACATATGAGGTGTAATGAATAATTTCATCCCTAACCAACTTGATAGGAGACATACTGACATAGTTATCCCCTTCAGATTTAAGCAACCAAACCCGAAGCAGTGAAGTGTCAAAATTAGGACACGCTAATGCTATTGCTAATCAACCACTCATTTCTTGATAATTCATACATATATCAACCATAATTTTGTGCAATTTCCAGAACCTAACGGTGGAAAACCAAATAAAATGTTATCTTGTTGCAATTCCAATACAATCACACTCTCTTTCCCTTTCCCTCTTACAACCATTAACAAACTCAAACATACACAACACAGACATAGACAAACCTTCGTCGTAGCTTCCATTCACCACGACAGTCTCCGAGTTCTCGAATGGGACAAACTCTCCGATTTGGTCGCTTCCTTCACCACCACTTCCTTAGGCCGTCATGCCCTCAAGGTTCCCCTCTCTCTCTTGCTCTTTTTCTCTTCAATCTTATAAATTAGTTACAAATTAGTTACAAATTAATTGCAAGTTAGTTACAGATTAGTTACACCATATGAGAGTTAGTTATTAGTTACAAATTAGTTGCAAGTTAGTTGCAAATTAGTTACATCAGATGAGAGTTAGTTATTACTTGCAAGTTAGTTACAAATTGATTACACTATATAAGAGTTAGTTATACTCTTAGTCGATATAAGTATCACTCTATCACTTTAACAGTAGAAGCTCTAATTTTGATTAATAATACAAAGTTTATTACACCTTTTTCATATTTTATCTCTTCTATAGTTTCCTTATATTCTATCAAGAATCTTAACGGTGGGTGTTCATGGAACAGGATCAATTATGGTCCCAAAATCGAACTTATGAAGACAGTCTCAAACTTCTCGAAGAAACCAATGCCGCTGTTGAAATGCACAATCATGGCTCTTGCAGGTTGCACTTTGGTCACATTGATGCTATGCTGGTTGGTACTCAGTTTATAAAAACCGTTTCTTTTTTTTTTTCATTATATATTGGATAATTTTCCTGTTTGCTTTGATGCCATGTGTTTGATTTAAGGGTTACGTAGGTGCAAACTGCGATTCAAAATGCACGGAGAACCATACCGGTAACTGGCTATGAGGCAAGGGCTGTTTTGGCTCTTCTTCAAAGTTCTGACTCCTTGCAGGGTGATTTAAAAGCTACACTTAAGCAAGATAAAGATTGGTATAGTCGTTTCATGCCTCTTTCAGAAGTGGTAATTAATGAAATGAGATTTTGAATATATAGATATTAATCATGTTATATGATTGATGCTTCCCTTTCAATTTTGTGTGTTCAATTGCAGTTGTAAAGACTAAAGAGGTTGCTTTCTTTTAAGTTTTCAAAATTTGAGTAGTTTCTTATACTAAACAAAGGTTTAGAAAAGTTAGTGATTGCAATCTGGACTGTGACATCAAGAGTTATGATGTTTTCGCGACTCTGATTGAGTCCTCATTTGAATGTTTGCAGATAATGGAGTTTGTCGTCAATCGATCTTTAGTTAAAGTGATAGAACAAGTTATTGACGAAGATGGCTCTATCAAGGACTCCGCGGTTTGTTCCATATCTCGTACAAGTTTCCTTTATCTAATTCTACATGTTATTTGTGACAACTATTGCCTACTATTATCTGTTGCATCTAGTCTTTTTTAACATTCTTCATTATACAGTATTTGCTAAGAGAAAAAACTTCAAAGATCATCTATCCTTATTTGTTGATCCCATACTTCTAGTTTATCGTCAATTGATTCTCTTATCGCAAACACATGTATAGCTTAAACTTACATCCTTTTTGTAGAGTTCAGAGTTGAAAAAGTCACGTCAACAAGTTCAAGTGCTTGAGAGAAAGGTAACTCCGGCTTAATTTACCATAATTTGTAATGTGGTTTTCGGAGAGTTCATAATTTGTAATGTGGTACAATAGAATTTGTAGCGTGGTTTCCAAAGACACGGTGTGATGATCAGACACACTTGTTAAGTTGTAATGTTAGCTTTAGAGTGTAAGCTGATTCAACTATCCAAAAAGCTTAACCTGTTAGATGAAGACACATGAATGTTAAGTTGTCATTTGTTTCCTTTGTTCAGGTACAACAATTAATGGAAAGCTTAATCAGAATTGAAAGGAGTGAAACATCAATGCTTGTAAGATACACCATACTGTACATGGATTTCTATTTTTTTATTCCCAAATGTTTCTTTCTTACCTTATTGATAGTGTGAGAATTCAAACAGGAAGTGAATAACATTGATGGCAGGTGGTGCATAAGAGTGGATTCTGGACAGAAAACAAGTTTTAAGGGTCTATTGTTATCCAGGTTTATAAAATTTCTCAACTTATCTTTGATTATTCATTAATGACTTAAAATTCCATCACTTTAATATAGTAAGTTTTTTGGCTGTAGTTCAGGAGTAGGAAGTACTGTAGAACCACTTTCTGCTGTTCCCTTAAATGATGAGTTGCAGCGAGCAAGAGGTTTGGTTGCAAAGGCCGAAGCAGAAGTGCTCTTGACATTAACCAAAAAGGTTAGAACTTACATTACATGCATAATCTGACAAATTTTTCTCTCTGAATTTACAAAATACTATTTTTCGTTCATTTTGAATAATACGTCAATGGTTGACCTTAGCTATATACACGAGAACCCAAATCAGAAAAGGAAATTGTCAGGTGAATCCCATGATTTGTGGAGTGTCCTATTTTTCTCTTATGTTGTCATGATTTATGTGCAGATTCAGCTGGACGTTGATGATATTGAAAATATACTAAACAGTTTGGTTCAACTAGATGTGGTAAATACCCTTTAATTTTTGTCATTGCTTTAAGAGAAAATTCTTTTAGTTGTAAGTCGAATCAGCCTGTAAGCAGTAGCTCTTTGATGTTGGAATTGTGGGTCGATTAAAACATAGGAAACCACATTTAGTCATGCAATATAAGTCAAGGCTAGAGTCTCCCACTAGTTTCTGGGTGGCTGTTTCCCAGTCAGGGACGGAGCCAGCCCTATTTGAGGGGGTTCAATTGAGCCCCTGAACTTTAATAAATACACCTAAAACTCCATATAAATATCACTTTGAACCCCCTGAAATTTTTTATTTGCACCATTAATTCATTTGGTTTTGAATTTTTTTAATTTTGCACCCCTGGACCAAGGTCTTGGTTCCGCCATTGTTCCCAGTTCATTGCTTGGCATGACTTGACTTTACATGAAATCATTTGAATGAGTAAGACAAAATTTGAACCAAGTCCAGCCCAATTTTTCTAAATTGGGCATCAAAAGAGCTTAGATAGAGTTGACTATGCCCATAATGATTACCCTTAAAATGAACTTGTGCTGCCATGTGAAGCATAACTAATCCTATTGGTGTAAACTTGGGATTTAGTCCCACCCACAGTGGTCACTTGTTACAAATAAACAAAGTTGACACACTTGTTTTTGATGGTGACCCAATTGGTAATTTATATTTTGTCAAAATTGTAAACACATGCTTTTGTGTGAAAGATAATTAGTAGTGTTGTTCATATTATGCAGATTAATGCCCGTGCTACGTATGGTCTTTCATTTGGAGGATCAAATCCTCATATATTTCTGCCTGATAGGAATAGCTCTTCTACTGCTCAATCTTTAACAAGAAATGACAATTCCAATGGACCGTTACCCAACAATAGGGAATGGATATTGCATCTTCCCAAAGCTTATCATCCTTTATTGCTCCAGAGCCACAGGGAAAATTCACAGAAGTCCAAAGAAGATGTTGCTACTTCAGTTAAGTCACAAATAACACAAGACTACTGTTTCTTCTCTATTCCTCCCTTGTTTTCCTCTTTTCTCTCTCTATTATTCACTTGGGAAAACTTCATGTAATAAATGAATGAGAAGAATGTTTCTTCAGGAGGAGAAACTTAGCTTTGGGGGTTAGGAGGAGCGCTTGGGATCTTCCATTTAGACTATTGATATCAGAAAATATTTTTTATATTTTAGATATTTGATATTATGTGTGACTTTATGGCTTTCTAGTGCTTTTGTCAAAAAAAAAGGCTTTCTAGTGCTTATCATGCATCTGATGATCATTTTGACTCATGATAAAGCACTTTTGATAGGCAGGTTGCTGCTCTGGACAAAGGCCAACCACAGCCAGTACCGGTTGACTTCTTGGTATCTAATAAAACTCATGTTATAGTTATAACGGGCCCTAATACTGGTGGTAAAACGATATGTTTGAAGACTGTAGGATTGGCTGCTATGATGGCAAAGTCAGGTGTTCAATGTTTCCTCTTTCTCGCTCTCAATGTCTACCATTATTACATGCGCATTAATTGAATCAATGTTGTATTTTCTCAAGTAAAAGTTCATTTAGTTTAATTTATTATCATGATGAGCCTCTTCATATCTAACCTTTGGGGCTTGAAATTTAAATGGAATATCTTTCCATTGTACTTATTTGCGCTCCTGATGTCTAGTCTTGTGTGTGGGGGGTTGTTGGAAACATTTGCTTCCTTCAGCGCAGCCACCTTGGGCTTCCCTCATTGCAGCCTATAGCACTTTCACCGTCTTGGACGTGGAAGAGTGTTTTGAGATCCCACATGGACTAGATATTTGATCTAAATAGTGCTTATCTGGGCCTGGATCACCTGCTATAACTGTTTCATGCAGTTACATGCAGTAGATGAGATGATCTCAGCTGTTGATAAGCAATCCAAGAGTTCTAATTTAGGCATTGTATTTAATTAATTTTATATAGTATTTAATCTCAGTTCATTCTGATTGGACGGTCGGAAGCAGTCAATGCATGATGCAGTAACTGCGCGAAATCCATTTCCTTATTATCCATGTTAATCACGACGTGTTTACGAAGAATCCGTAGTGCGTCAGCAGGCCTTGCTGCGACACTGATTGCAGAAGACCAGCAAAAATTGGGTATGACATTTGCAGCCGTGTGTCCTGTTGAAATCGCGGCCACATTGAGGGCCTTATTAAGTTATTACATATCCCATCCACATGGTCTACGACCTGGTGTTTTCTGGCTCACTAGGTGTTGTTATGTTTTAATATGAAGGGAACCTTTTAAATTTAGAGTCTACCACATTACGCTTTTAATAAGTTCAATTGTGGGCAATACCTTCCCTTTTTTCAACCTACACACATTTAATTATTATTAAAAGACTACAATACGTTTGACCTCACCTATTTCTCGACTTTTCCTTCTTCTCCTTTTGTTAGTTTTTGGGGCGGAGTTAACTCGCACAATAGTTATTGGTATTAGAGTCTTTCCTATATCAGTTATTGGGTTGCTTGCATTTATCCACACTCCAGATTTCCTGTCCCAGGGATGTGGTTTGGAAACCCTTGTGGCCTTCACTGCGATCATCTTGGTCTGTCTTCACTATGTAGGGTGTGAGAGAGTGTGTTGAGATCCCACATTGACCAGATATATGAAAAACTAGTCTTTCTTAATAACATTATAAGACTTAGATAATCCTCATTCCTCATCCCATGGGCTAAGTTTTAGGGTTGAGTTAGTTGTGGCACAAATTCTTAGAAATACTAAGCTGTTAATGATGATAGAATCTTCATTTCATTTTTAATCCACCACTTTCTTTCATGAATAACCTATGTGGGATTGATGAGTAAAGCAAAACATATGCAGACTTTATTTTTCTGTTTACTTGTGTTTAAATACTCATAGGATTTTAATGCTCGGAACCTGTCATGGTGCAGGTCTCTATGTTCTTGCTTCTGAGTCTGTGCAAATTCCTTGGTTTGATTGTGTTTTTGCTGACATTGGTGATGAACAGTCCTTATCACAGTCTCTGTCTACGTTCTCTGGGCACCTGAAACAGATAAGTGTAAGTAAGGAAAATGCGTTCGTCATTATGTACAATAGTACTTAATATGTTATATTTCAATACACTGTAGTGCTCCAGTGAAATTGAGCGACGTATAAAACATTTCTTGATACACTCACGAGTGACTCATAATTTTATTTTATTTTATTATGTCTCAAGTACACGAGTGTTTTTTTTATTTGCTTTTAATTTTATCTTGCAGAATATTAAATTACAATCAACTAGACAGTCACTTGTGCTACTAGATGAGGTATGTATTAGGTGAACTTATTTAACAGTTCAAATATGTAATTTCATTTAAGTGTATGATGGATAGAGCGATGTTTGCATTTGTTAGGTTGGTGCAGGAACAAACCCCCTTGAAGGAGCAGCACTAGGAATGTCATTATTGGAATCTTTTGCCCAAGACGGTTGTTTATTGACAATAGCAACGACTCATCACGGTGAACTTAAAACCCTAAAATACAGGTAGTTAATACTAATGATGAAAGCAAAACATTAAAAGAAAACGATGAATTGGCATTTTTCTGCTTAACACTTTTCATAATATCAATGGATCAGAATTAAATCCATTGTTTTTATATGCATTATCTGTGTTTTTCCTTCATTTTCTTTTAAAGCATTTAGTAGATATTGTTATCTCGAGTTTCACTTTCATGGGTTTCATTTCATGATCAGTAATGAAGCCTTTGAAAATGCATGTATGGAGTTTGATGAAGTAAATTTGAAGCCAACTTACAAAGTTCTCTGGGGCATACCTGGTAAGTTCTATAACTCATGAATATAGTAAATGATGTTTTTTAAATCACGTGGCCTTAACAAAGTGAATGCCTGTTTCATGAATAACTTGATTGAGAATCAAGCATAATACATACTTTTTAATGGACATAGCTCATGAGATTTTCATTGTAGGGCGCTCAAATGCAATCAATATAGCCGAGAGGCTGAGACTACCATCTGTTGTTATAGATACTGCGCGTAAGTTATATGGTTCTTCTAGTGCAGAGATTGATGAGGTATTTTTATCGTATCATAATTATATTTATTATTTGTTCACAGTTGTGTGTTATATACTTATTAAGTGATGATGGATTTTTTCATCACAAATATTTCAGCAGCCTTGACGTTGTTTACTTCCAATGCAGGTAATTACTGATATGGAGAAGTTAAAACAAGATTACCACAAGCGATTAACCGAAGCACAATATTATCTGATGTGAGACTCTTGTTTCTTCAAAAACCAAATTTACTGAATTCCTCATCCTTCATATCTTTGCATTTCTGTAAAATTTTAAACTGAGATTACCACGAGCAATTAACTGAAGCACATTTACTGAACTCTACCATACTTTTTGAAATATTAGTAAGTTTTTAGTAGAGTTTTTTATGTTTGTAATTGTAGACAATCCAAAAGACTTCACAGTAGTCTATTGAACACAAGAAGAAAGATCACGGAACATAGTACAACTCTAAGACTTAAAAAACTTAGAGATGTATCCGATTCTGCAGCGATGGCAAGATCCATTCTTCACAAGAACGTCAGGGAGTTGGCTGCATCAGCTAAAAAAACCTCACAGCACAATAAAGCCATTGAAAGCTCTCATGTTTCAACAACAAACAGCCTCCATACTGCATCCGATGACAAAAAACCTACTATTACAGATAGAAGCCCATCAGATGCTAAAAAATTTGACAAATCGTCAGCAGGTATAATGCAAAATAATGAAACAAGAAGAAATAACGGGAGTATACTTACAGTTTTCACATAGTGATTGTGCTATCTTGTTTTATATGAGTTATACCATGAGAGTATGTATGTAGTTCTCACCCACCTTGCTAATTTTACAGGTAGGTTTGCTGTTCCTAAAGTCGGCGATACAGTGCATGTCTCTTCTCTTGGGAAAAAAGTGACCATTTTAAAAGTAGATTCATCCAAAGGAGAAGTTGAAGTTCAAGCTGGAATCATGAAGTTGAAGCTAAAAGTAACTGACATTCAAAGATTGTAGAAATTAGTAAGTTGTAATCTGTTGATTATTATAGCAGAATCAAACAAATTCTGCTGTTTACGTCAATAAGACGGGATGTAAATAATTAGTTATAGTTCTTTATCTTTATTGTATTTAGGATTAACATTCATAAGGAGAATAATTACCTCTGATTTTTGGTTGAATTGGTGCTCTGATTACTGCCACATGTATACTTTAAATACATCTTATGTATTGTTTTACCAAATATGAAATACATAGGATATTTCTATGAAAAATGTTGTATGTCAATGAAATTTGCTTCACGATGATGGCAGTTACAAATATGAAATACCCTCTATGTTTTCGGGGAAAGACCCTTGTTTAATTGGTTGTTGAACTATTCATGAAGCTTTTCATGATTAAGTCACCCGTGCCAAATAGCATCCCTATATTTCTATATGGTATCGCTCGCAACAAGAATTTTTTAGAGTTTTGCTTTCGTTCGGTTTCTCTTCCATTCTACATAATGTCTGGTTTCATGTTGTAGGTGGTTTCATGTTGTAGGTTATGATGTAATAGATATATATATGTGGAGCATGATGTAAAAATTCATGATATTGTTGATGATAGTGAACTAGATTTTCACATCGAGGGCGATTGTGAAGATGATGAACAATGCATTCGTTTTAAAAGTGCAAATGGTGTTGCTGAAGATGTTAGTAATGATCCTAATGTTGATGTTAACAATGAAATTGGGCAAGAAGGTATTGACAAGGATTAGGTTGTAAGTGAGGGTAATTTTAAGGATAATGAGTTTCAATTTATTGAAGAATTTGACGAGAGTGAGATGGATTGGACTAAGGTACTTTCCCAAGAGACTTTAAGTGAGATTTTTAGCTGCCAAAACAAGAAAGACCATGCTGATATGGTTCATGAGGAGAGTGAGGATTCATACCAATTTATATACACCTCCTGGGAGTGATGATGATGAGGGAATGAAGTATCCTACCTAAAAGTCTGGCCAGGGAATGAAGTTTCAACTAGGGATGATGTTTACTAACAAAAAAGTGATAAGGGATGCTGTCAAGGACTATGGTATGGAAAATCAGAAGAATGCATTCATCAAGAAGAATGATTCCAAAAGTATTGTGGTTAAATGCACCGATCATTGTAATTTTTACATGAGATTTAGTAAAAGGATTGGAGACCAGTTTTGGCAAGTAGTGAGTTTAATTGAAGATCATACATGTTTACAAAAGTGCAAAGACAAAGTGGCTTGCCAACAGGTTTACAAACATCCTTAGACATGGTTCTCATATGAAACCATCAGACCTCATAGTTGAAGCTGTTGAGAGATGGGGAGTGAAACTATCACTTGATCAGGCTTATAGGACCAAAAGGAAAGCAATGAAGTTGATTCAATGAGTTAGTATTTAGAAATTAACTCATTTGAGAAGTTATGGACAAGAGACATTGAAATCAATCCTAATAGTATTGTTGTAATACAATGTGCTGATAGTAATGACAACCACGTATTTGAAAGAATTTATGTTTGTTTAGAGGCTTGCAAGACATGTTTTGCAAAGACATGCAAGCCTCTTATTGGAAGACATCAAGCATTACATCACTAATGACTTCTCAGCAAGTGTATCGATAATGTCGCAGTAATAAAAAAGATCGAATCCACATGGACTGCTATTTAACAAGACAAAATTGTGTAATGCGTAGAAAATACTAAATTGGAGCGGGGTCGAGTTTGAATGCGAAAAGAAAATAAAGTTATTTGACAATAAGAAGAAAGCGATCAGGTTATGTATAGGATCCCCTTGATTTTCGATGCATTACATGAATGATATTGTCATTATAATTCCACGACGAATTAAAAAACCGCTATAACCAATCCCTTGCGATATAGCTCACTAATCACTACTCATATTTTTCTATCCCTAGTCCACCAGTGTAAGCAGAATTACACAATTCAACAAAGCGTGAATTCACTAGCCACTACTCGGGGTCTCCTATCCTTATTCAACCAGCATAAGCACAACAATTATCCTAGGTCCAACACATAGACTAATGGAGAGTATTCCGTTTGTGCCACAAAATCATATTAAAAGAGTATCTCACATAAAAATCATTAAGAACAAGGTGAAATTAAATAGAATTACAGATTAAATTATTCATGCAGTATCAAATCAAACACATGTCCCAACAATATCAAAATAAGTTCACCAAACACAACCTAACCTAAGAGAATTAACTACTCATAATTCAAATTACAATACCAAAATCAATGAAGAATGTTTGCATAAGAGATCCCTTGAAGGATTGGCTTCCAATGACTTCAAATGTTCTCAAAAATCACTTTTGGTCCTGTAAACTCGTACTTCTAGTGTAGAAATTTGTAAGCTTTGAAAAGTGAAGAAATTCCCCTTAAAAGCCTCAAGAATGGTCCAGAACACGTCAGAATAACCCAAAAAAATGGGCCATCACGCGCGATGCAGCTGATACATCCTTATCGCGTGCGCGATGCAACAAGTGATTATTCCAGTGGCTGCATACTTTTACTTCCTTTTCACCTAATTTTCACTAAGTTCTTATTTCTTCACACTTAGATATTTTTCCTTATTTTTTGGTATTTCTTCTTCATTTTTGCTCCTCTTTAACTTATTTTGATCAGTTTCTCCGGTCGAAATCATGCAATGACGGGATGTCATCACAACCCCAAACTTGAATCGTTGTGAAATTCTAGTATCAGATATGAGATGTCGAACGTAATGTCACGACACTAATATCTGAACAATACAAATAGGATAACAGATAAAGAACAGTAATGCAAGAGACACAAGCAATTGTTAACCCAGTTCGGTGCAAACTCACCTACGTCTAGGGGCTACCAAGCCAGGAAGGAAATCCACTAAACAAAATCAGTTCAAAGACTCTCAGTAAACAACTTCAAGTTACAGTCTTTTCACCTAATCTCTACCCGTGTGACTTCTACCTAAGAACTCTTAGATATGAGATCCTACTCACTCCCCCTCAATCACAGCAGTGATATAAAACAAGAATTACAATGAAAAGAAGACACTCTTCAAAGACACATACTTGATCTTGCTTAAAAGCTTCAATCAAGTAAACACGCACTCATGCTTCAAAGCTTAGAGTGGACAAATTACAACTCAAAAATCAGTCCAATTCAATCATCTGTGGATGAATGAATGACTTACAATACACACGACCACACAAGACTTAAACCCTTATTCTCTCTCAATATTTTGTTCGTTATTTCTTGTGTATAAAACCAGGTTTTTCATGTCTTTTTTATAGAAGCATTTGGCTGGGCTTGGACATCATAAAACCCTAAAACTATTTTCCATTCATATCTTCTCATGACAGCTGATTATATCTCGTTGGAAAATAAGTCAATCTGGTTGTAATTACTGATTAAGGGCGCGTTCAATCATTACATCAATCGCACATAGATTAGCATAAAAAACGCAATCACACAATACATAACATTCAGACTGAATGTTCTATATACAGATGTCATGACATCGGGTCTGACATCTCAGTAAAATCCTGCATATTCACATTTTAAACACCCTGCAGGTACATGTTATCTTATGTCAAGACAACACTTGTGACAACTTATGAACACTATAGGTTTTACCGAAATTGCTTCCAACACATAGAACCAACAAACTCCCCCTTTGACAAATTTTGGCTAAAACATACATCAGACCATTTATTCACAAGAAAAAAAAGACATCAGCAGTTTAGCAACAGAAGTAATAAACCACACATTTACTAGCTATAATAGCAACTAGTAAACACATATTAAACACATATATGTGCTTCTTCTCCCCCTCAGTCTGTTCAACATAGACATTTCCTTCAACATACATCATCCCATCTGACATCACCTTCAACATCACCTGTACTACACAAAACATCCTTTTCAACATCATTTGTCATCTGTTTATAGCCTAACTACTTCATAGCACATATTAACTGCAACTCTCCTTTAGCTACTTCTCCCCCTTTTTAGTCAAAATAGACCAAAGAGACCAATGAGACAAAATAAATGTCTATTAGTCAAAGAGAATGTCACATAGAATGTTAAAACATATTGTGAGGTGTTACAGAACCACAAACAAACACACATATATATATATATATATATATATATATATATATATATATATATATATATATATATATATATATATATATATATATATATATATATATATATATATATATATATATATATATATATATATATATATATATATATATATATATATATATATATATATATATATATATATATATATATATATATATATATATATATATATATATATATATATATATATATATATATATATATATATATATATATAAGCCGAGATAAAATCCAAAGAGATCAAAGAGAATCCAAAAATTACATCAAGGCATCAAAACAAGACTGCAAAAAAAAACCCATCAAACATCAAGGCATCCAGAACAGCACATCATCATAAAAGGGGAACAATCTTCACCAAAACTCAGTCAGAGGAGCTAGCATCTTCATCAACTTCAGAACCAGAACTGCCACTTGATTTATCTTGAGATTCAGACCTCTCACTAGAGGTGTGGGCTTCTGTTTCCTTGGCTTGTCCAACATTATCTCTATCACCTTACTCCAAGCTATTAATCAGAACCTCCAAAGCTTCTTTCCTGGCTTTAGCTACCCTTATCCCAGTCTCCAATTCCTTACAGGTCTCTTTCAGTTCAGCAATCAGACCACCTTGAGAGGTTGGCTTCTTCATAGCAGATGTCATGACAATGTCATTGACATGACTGCCTTCAAATAATTTGTAATGAACTGACAGGGGAGGTTTTATTCTACTAGGGATATCACTTGTGCTCAGAATTTCAGGTTGCTGGCTCAGGATTATCCCACAAATCATTGAGGGAAAAGTTATGGGCAGCTTCACTGCATTTGTAGAAGCATGTTTGACAATTTGTTCAAACATGAATCTGCCATAATCAAAATTAAGCTTGGTTCCAATAGAAAATATGAGCCTTCCAAGAGCATTTGAGATCGTAGTGATGTGATTTGTTGGTAGCCAATTTGCTGACCCTATCTTGTGCAAGATAGCATATTTCACAGTTAGTTTTCCAGCAGGGAGATGCTTCTTGCTAGGCCACTCCTTGACCTGTCCAGCAGTTATTTCCCTACAGACCTCATTGTCTGTGGCCTCTAGTTCACAAGCACCTTCTGTTCCTCTTCCTAGGAACTTATTAATCACTGTTGAAGAAAACTTCACACACTTTCCTCTAACAAACACCTTACAAAACTCTTTGCTGTTCTTATCAGCAATATCCTCAGGGATGTTCACCACAAATTCTTTAACAAGACCTTCAAAACACTGAGATAACCCACTAACAGTTTTCACTAATCCAGCAGACTTAATCAGGTCCACGACCTCTTTAACCTCCACAACATCCTTTCCCAGTTCTCTTTCCACAGCCACTCTCCTTTGGATTACAAATTTCCATTTTGCTATTCCATCTTCAAGATGGAAGGAAATATTATCCAAGTGTACATCAATAACTTTAGCAGGAGATTTTCTAACAGTTGACCTTTTGACAGGAGAGATGTCAGGGACATCGTCTTCAATATCTTCCTCTGAATCAGAACTTTCTCTTACTTTTCTCTTCTTTACCTCCACTTTACTCCAAGACTTTGAGGGGCCTACAATAGTACCATTCTTAGCAGTTTTGGCTGTCATCATCTCAGCCACAGACCTACCCTTTCTGGTCTTCATCCTCTTAGCAACACTTGGCTTCAAGTGATGAAGCAAGCTATCATCTTCATCATCTGAGCTCTCATCTTCCAAGTCAATCACCTTCTTAGCAGAGTCATACTTCTTAGACTGAGAAGCATCTACAAATTTCTTACAAGGCAAGGTTTCCCTAAAGAGCATAATCCTTTAGCAGTTATATCTTTTTCAGACCTAGATGACTCATCATCTTTCTCATTGTGAGGTCCAACCTCAGGAGAGGGGTCCCTTCTCGATAGAGGAGTAGAAACTTCCTTTACTGAGTGTCCTTCATTAAGGATCCTCGTGACAAGATTTCTAATGACACGATCAGTATGGTGCATGTCATCCTTAGAGCTAGGGTTATTAGAACTGTTACCTTGAGTATGTCCTACAGTGGAGGATGAACCTGGACCATCGCCTGGGATGATTGACAGGGGAATCACTTTCAAAATGTCTTCATTAAAAAAGTCCATAGAGGGTGTTCTAACTTTGTGCGCAAGTTTGGTGTTTTTAGAACCAGAAGGTGAAGGATGTTGTGACATCTTGTTGATCTTGTGGAACGGTTTTTGTTGCCCTAGCAGAGAAGGTTGATGAAGTTGAAGGAAGGTGGAAGTGTTTGAGCAGAGGTTGCGTGTGAAAATGCTATAAATGGAAGTTCCAATACTAGGTGAAGATTTACCATAAATGGGGCACTTTCTTTTAAGTGGGCAGACAATACTTTTATTACCTTTTCCACTCCAAATTAATTGCTATAAATTCTCATAGATACAAATCCCTAATTTCCCTCTTAGACATTCAAATTGATTAGAATCCAAAGCCTTTGTAAATATATCAGCTAATTACATTTCAGTAGTAACATGCTCCAGGGCTATGATTTTCTCTTCCACTAGTTCTCTAATAAAATGATGACGAATATCAATGTGTTTTATCCTGCTGTGCTGAATAGGATTCTTAGAAATATTTATAGCACTCAGGTTGTCACAGTATAATGTCATGACATCTTGCGTGACATTGTATTCAGTCAGCATCTGTTTCATCCAAACCAGTTGAGAACAACTACTTCCAGCTGCTATGTATTCAGCTTCAGCAGTGGACAAGGACACACAATTTTGTTTCTTACTAAACCATGATATTAAGTTGTTCCCCAAGAAGAAAAATCCTCCTGATGTGCTTTTCCTATCATCAACACTTCCAGCCCAATCAGCATCACAGTATCCAGTCAGCATAGATCCAGATCCATGAGTATACAACATCCCATAGTCACTGGTGCCATTGACATATTTCAGTATCCTTTTCACTTGGTTTATGTGACTGACTTTTGGTTCAGCTTGATATCTAGCACAAACACCTACAGCAAAAGCAATGTCATGTCTGCTTACTGTGAGATATATCAGACTTCCTATCATGCTTCTGTAGAGACTTTGATCTACACTAACACCATTTTCATCTTTGAAGACTTTCAGATGTGTAGGAACAAGTGTCCTTTTATGACTTGCATTCTCCATGCCAAACTTGTTAACAATGTTTTTGGCATATTTGCTTTGAGATAGAAAGATAGAATCTTCCATCTGCTTGACTTGTAGCCCAAGAAAATAGATCAACTCTCCAACAAGGCTCATTTCAAATTCAGACTGCATTTGTTTAACAAAATGTTCGACCATCTGATCTGACATCCCACCAAGCACAATATCATCCACATATATTTGAGCCACCATGAGTTTTCACCCTTTGCTCCATCACCAAAGGTTACGTAGCTGGTGGCATGAGGATGAAGGTCAGTTAGCAGGTTTTTGTTTCCAATCATGTATCTGGAGCATCCACTGTCAAAATACCAGTCTTCTTTGGCTGAAACTCTGAAGGAAGTGTGAGCTATCAGGTTTGTAACACCAGTCCTAGGAACCCATTGTTTTCTATTGACAGGTATGTGATGTTTGGGTCTAGGTTGATGATGAGAAGGACTAGGATAGCCATACAAATAATAGCATAATGGTTTTATGTGGCCAAAATTTCCACAGTAATGACATCTCCATCTTTGATGTTTCCCTTTCTGCTGTCTTCCTTTATGATGTTGTGACATATGATGTGACATCTTTGGTTTGCTACCAGTGTGACTGCACTCAGGTTTGGATTCATTGAACCCAATCCCAGACTTGTCTCCTGCCATTTGTCCAGTCTGGAGAATTTTGTCTAAGGTGTCAGATCCATTGTTTAGCATTCTGACATACTTTGTCATCTCATCCAGTTTGGAATTCAAGAACACTGCTTCAGTCTTCAATTTAGAGATGGTTTCCAAGTGTTCTGCCTTCTCATTCTCCAGTTGTGTTATCACTTTCTTTTGACTTTCAACTTGTTGACACACTTCTTCACTTCTGTGACACAACTTTATGTAGGTAGTGGCTAACTCATCAAAGGTTACCTCATCATTACTTGAGTCTTTATCAGAACCCCATCTTCCAGTCAAGGCAGTCACAAGATTTGCAGACTCTTCTGTTTCACTTTCATCAGACCAAGTAGCAGTAAGACTCTTCTTCTGTTTCTTGAGGTAGGTTCCACATTCAGCTCTAATGTGTCCATACCCATCACATTCATGGCACTGAACTCCTTTTCCTTCTTTGGACTTTTCATCAGATCTTGTTCTTCTTCCATCATTATTGGACTTACTGATGTCAGATGAGATGTTCTTGACATTAGACTTAGACCTTACATCCATCTTTTTCAGAAGTTTGTTGAACTGTGTTCCCAGTAATGCTACATCATTTGCTAGATCTTCATTAGTATCTTGACCACTTTCTTCCTCTTTCTCTTCAGTGTTTGACATGAAGGCTATGCTTTTGACTTTCTTTTCAGATCCATCACACATTCCCATCTCAAATGTTTGGAGGGATCCAATTAGCTCATCAACTCTCATATTGGAAATGTCTTGAGACTCTTCTATGGCTGTCACTTTCATGGCAAATCTCTTAGGAAGTGACCTGAGTATTTTCCTCACTAGTTTTTTATCTGACATCTTCTCACCCAGGGCTCCTGAGGCATTAGCAATTTCAAGGATATTCATATGAAATTCATGAATATTTTCATCTTCTTTCATCCTCAAATTTTCAAACTTGGTAGTGAGCAGCTGCAGTCTAGACATCCTCACTCTAGAGGTGCCTTCATGAGTGGTTTTGAGAATGTTCTAAGCATCTTTAGCCACCTCACAGTTATTTACCAATCTGAAGATGTTCTTATCTAATCCATTGAATATAGAATTCAATTCTTTAGAGTTCCCAAGGGATAGATCATCCTCCTCCTTGGTCCATTGTTCCTCAGCCTTCTTATCACTTGTAGCTTCTCCTTCCTTAGTAATAACTGGATGTTCCCAGCCTGTTAAAACAACCTTCCAAGCCTTATTATCCAAAGATTTTAGGAAGGCTACCATTCGAAGTTTCTAGTAGTCATAGTTGGATCCATCC
This sequence comes from Lathyrus oleraceus, assembly GCF_024323335.1. NCBI lineage: Eukaryota > Viridiplantae > Streptophyta > Magnoliopsida > Fabales > Fabaceae > Lathyrus > Lathyrus oleraceus. The sequence continues at coordinate 148,150,811 of NC_066580.1, forward strand.
AGAATAGGTGGTATGTGAACAGATCCTCCGTCTCTATCCATAGTACCAGAAAGTAACGTCCCTAGATCTCACCCAGAACTAGAGCAGGATGCCTTCTCTGATACCAATTGAAATTCTGGTATCAGATATGAGATGTCGAAGGTAATGTCACGACACTAATATCTGAGCAATACAAACAAGATAACAGATAAAGAACAGTAATGCAAGAGGCACAAGCAATTGTTAACCCAGTTCGGTGCAAACTCACCTACGTCTGGGGGCTACCAAGCCAGGAAGGAAATCCACTAAACAGAAATAGTTCAAAGACTCTCAGTAAACAACTTCAAGTTACAGTCTTTTCACCTAATCTCTACCCGTGTGACTTCTACCTAAGAACTCTTAGATATGAGATCCTACTCACTCCCCCTCAATCACAGCAGTGATATAAAACAAGAATTACAATGAAAAGAAGACACTCTTCAAAGACACATACTTGATCTTTCTTAAAAGCTTCAATCAAGTAAACACACACTCATGCTTCAAAGCTTAGAATGGACAAATTACAACTCAAAAATCAGTCCAATTCAATCATCTATGGATGAATGAATGGCTTACAATACACACGACCACACAAGACTTAAACCCTTATTCTCTCTCAATATTTCGTTCGTTATTTCTTGTGTATAAAACCAGGTTTTCCATGTCCCTTTTATAGAAGCATTTGGATGGGCTTGGACATCATAAAACCCTAGAACTATTTTCCATTCATATCTTCTCATGACAACTGATTATATCTCGTTGGAAAATAAGTCAATATGGTTGTAATTACTGATTGAGGGCGCATTCAATCATCACATCAATCACACATAGATTAGCATAAAAACGCAATCACACAATACATAACATTCAGGCTGAATGTTCTGTATACAGATGTCATGACATCGAGTCTGACATCTCAGTAAAATCCTGCATATTCACATTTTAAACACCCTGCAGGTACATGTTATCTTATGTCAAGACAACACTTGTGACAACTTGTGAACACTCTAGGTTTTACCAAAATTGCTGCCAACACATAGAATCAACACGTTGCTTGTCCTCGGGTAACTTGCTTGCACTTCCAATTCCAAATAGAAAATAAGTTGCACAATAATAATTGAACATCACCATATAATTTTTTCTTTACCTGACCATCGTTCTAGCTTCCAACTTTCATCCAGCAAATTCGAAAAACATTTTCGAACTCTGACAAATACTCAACATGTCTCTCATCTCACCTCGACTCACTCAATGGATAAGGTAGTCTCTCAATCAACATGCAAAATAATTTATACTTGGCTTGATCATGTTCTAATATAATTCATGAAAGAAATCAAAACACACACATTTGAGGTCTTTTTTGGTGGTATCTTGGCTTATGTTCAGGTAGGATATTTTTGAGAAAGTAGGTTTAAACCTTTGAAGTTATGTGCCTAGTTCTCCTTCTATAATCATTTCCCTTTGTTACTTCTTGATGGTACTAGAGATTTTAATATTGTGGTCTTTATTATGCACTTTGCATTATTTTAATCTTTTTTTGAATAAGTTTCTTTTTCCACTTCTTATTTTTTCAAATTTTGGAATTTTTTGACAAATTTCTCTAGTACCTCAACCCCAAACTTTAAACTTTGTCACTTCCAAGACTCAAACTTAATCTTTTTCATAACACTTGAGAATTACAAATCTATCTAACTCCAAAGAGAGGGTGAAAAGATAAGATCTTTCAAGTCATACGACTAATAATTTTAGGCTAAGTCACCAAAAGAAAGGCTAAGCTCAAAGTGGTTAGGAATGGATATAGCTATTACTACAAGGTGGTTAAAAAGGCTCAAAGTTATAATCAAACAAATTTATCAGTGTGTGTAAATCAAACCAGATAAACTTAATCAAAAATAGATCAAACCTGATAAAACAATAATTCATGCATATACTCAATAAGAAAGAATTGTGAACAATTGAATTTATTTGCCTCAAACCTTACTAGTTGAGGTATATGAAGGTTAAGTACAAGTCCTTTGATTCTTTTCTCATCCCTTGCCTTCAAGTTGTAAGTTGCTTTCCTGATGATCAAGTTCCTTTTGGTTCATTTGTTCACTTCTAAAGTTGTAAAATTTTAAATCTGAAAGAAGCAACAACTACAAACTTGTGCATTAAAGGCTGACACAACTTGTGATGGGAGGGAATGCTTAAGTGGCTACTTCTTATTGAACTTCACTACTAACATAACTTAAACTCTACACACACAAAACTAGTTATAAAAGATGGGTTGTCTCCAATGAAGCGCTCGTTTTGTGTCATTAGCTTGACGGTCCATGCCTATTGCATGTCAGACATAAGGGAATCCCTCACGCCGGTTAATCCACCTTCATTTTCTCTTTTGTCACTTATGCTACCTTTTTCTTCAAGCCAATAACATGTCTCCAGGTAATCACATATGATGTCCATTCATACACATTAAACACCATTTCTCTTTATTGAACTTCAAGATAAGTTCACTGGTTTCCACATCTATTAAAGCCTTCCTAGTTTCCAAGAATGGGAATCCGAGAATAACCGACCCTCTTGAATCTCCTTTCATATCAATCACCATAAAATCTGCAGGAAAAACTAAAACATCGACACGCACTAACACGTCTTGTAAGATAGCAAACGAGTGAGTAACATATGAATCAACTAAAATAGAGTCATATTACTCGTTATGATCTTGCCCAATTTCAATTCTTTAGCCTTGTCCAGTGGCATGGCATTTATACTAGAACCTAAATCATAAAAAGCGTGTGGTATCTTTACTCCACAAATATTACAAGAGATAGTAAACTTACCTGAATCTTTTAGGTTTGGTGGCAATGTTTGAGGCACTTCCGTCTCATCCTTCTCAGTCATGTTTACATGTTCCTTGACCACTTTCTGATTCGTACCCTTTAGTAACGACTTCATAAATTTAGAAAACTTAGGTATTAGTTCTAAAACCTCATGGAACAAAATACTTACCTGAAGTGTAGTTAGCATCTCTTTAAACTTTGCAAACATTCCTACCTCATCTTCATGTATTGGTTTCTTCTTAATCACATGATAATGTGGTTTGATGTAATCCGGTAGTTCTGGATTGATATCATTAAGTATATGCTTCTTAGTTCTTCATGCTTCATGCATATGCATCAACCATTCATTCATACTTAGTGGTTGGTCATCATGGATTCAAAGTGCTTGGTTTATAAAGCTAGGGTTTTGGAGAGGATGAGACCCTAGAGGCTCAGCTTGGATATCCATGTGGTTGTAGAGGATGAAAAACCCTAATGATTTGATCTTTGAAGCTTAAGTTCTATCATGATGCTCTTCATATAGGCTTAAACCCTAATTTTCTAGTGTTTGGGTGTAAGGCTTCATGATTCGTTATGTGGTTGTTATCTTGACGTCTAAACCCGGTTAGGGCCCCCATATGTTGAAGACTTGGTTGATGAGTATCCTATTTCATTCAAGGCCTTTGATGGAAAGGTTTGCTTTTGAAACCCTAACTTCTGATGCTTGAAGGCCCATGCAAGTAAATAATTGACTGAGGCATCTTGGTTGGGCTAAAACCCTAATCCATTTGGGGAAGGATCATGCCCATCATCTTATCCATCATATTAACATCATCATAACTCTTACAAGGTCATGTCTCCTATGCATATGGTGTGGATTGCTAGTTCTTGGTCCATGAATTCATGCTTGTACCAATCCATTGATCTTTTAGGCTTTGGTTTGCTTGTGATCCATCAAGGCTTTCAAATCATGTTTAGGTCTCCATTTTAGGTCAATGTCCATCTACACAAGTCCCTACAAGGAAACCCAAATACAATTGACTTTAGTCTGTTGACTTTTTGGTCAACTAGTTGACCAAAGTCAACCACTTTCTATAAGTCAGTTTCCGATCATTCCACCTTGTACAATTCCATCATATTCCCTAACAAAATCAACATGGTTTGTGTATCATGGTTATTCATTTCATCCTAAAACCAATTCTAGGTCAAATTACACTTCATGATATATTAAGCCATTCATTTTCTTTCCATGAATCAATGCAGTCTTGTACAAGCAAAACTTCATTTTTTTTCAAGCTTTCCATGACCGTCATCATTATTTTTTACTTCATACATACTATAAATATTGAATTAAAATTGGTGAATTTTGTTCATGCTTGATTAAGAATACAACTTAAACTTCCTAATGCCATTCACATTCATTCATACACTTATGGCATGTTTAAAAAGATACATTCAAATATTTGAACTCACTAATCCATTTCCACTTTCATAAATGGAGTTGTGGTCCATTTTTCACACATAAAGTTCAACATACCCTCATGAATGGCATGAAAGGAATTTGGAAAACTTGTTTGAATTGATTATTAAAGATTATGTTGCATACATAAGTGATAATATTCATTAATCAATAAAACAAGTTGTACAACTTCCAAATACACCAAATTCAGTTAAACTACAAGCATTACACTTCCATCTTCATTGGCTCTTTCCATTAAAACCATCTCCATCTTGACTTTGCCTTGTTTCAAGATTATTGATGAGCTTAGCCTCATTTAAAAACATCCATAGCCAATTGCATCATAAGTCAAAAAACCACAAGAATCAAATAAATATGATCCATTCAACCGCATGTTAACATAGCATATACTAACAATTAACACAAGCATCAAACATGACTACAAATCATGGCACTCATGTCACATTCACCTCAAAACCTAACATATTCCAACATTCAAGATTTCTTCATCCACATCACTAATCAACTAACAGTTTGACAATCATTGATGGAAGGATTAAATTGGTAACCTTTTGTTATAATTCTCACGTAATTGAATCAAGAGACATCATATTTTAAGCTCGACTGCATAAGTAAATCTCCTTCGACATGTCCTGCATCAACTAAGCAGAAGTAACATTAGGCATACCACCAAGTGAGCATGAGAGGACATCTTCACTTGTCCATCAGCTAGATTCATCTACACCACGAGACATTCAATGGAGGTGAGTTTCTGTTGTTGTGAACTCTACATAATAAGAAACAGAAGAAGTTCAGCATGCCATAAGCCATTTTTTGCTGGGTGTCTAACCATTGCAAACCAACATTAATAACACACATCCAATGCACTACATCCAATGCACTCCTGAATCTGAGCTCACAACTAACTGCAAAGCCATAACAAAATTTGAAAATTAATTCTTAACTGCATAATAATTCCAGCTCACAAACAAACCAATTGGAATTCACATCAGAAGTTAACCAATCAAACACTAATCATTTTTTCAATAACAGAATAAATAACTAACCTAACAGATTTCTCCTAATCCCTAGGTCGATCTAACCGCATCTCAGATCCCCAGGTCTAACAAATTCAACTTTTGCCCTATAAAGCATCACCATTAGCTTCAATTCAAGGAGGTACTTCTTCATTCACACCATAGATTCAAGCACACATACAAAAGCAAAAACTCACCCAGTGATAGAGGAACGAGGAAGAAGAAGCAAGACATAGAGAGAGGTAGAGGATCGAAAGTAAATCATACCAGTGGAGCTTCGAAGTGAACCATCTCGACGAACTCAGGGCGTGATTTGGAACTGGTTCTTGTCACCAACTAGGGGTGACAAAATGGATGAATTGGATCAAAACAATCCATTAGTCCATTAACAATCAACTAAAAGTTTCTTAAAAATATCCAATCCAATCCATCCATTAAGAATAAAATTCATCCAATCCATCCCTTATCATATTTTTAGCGGATGGATATCCATCCATCCATTTTTTTAAATATATTAATTTTTGTATTTTTGAAAAATTCAATTTTTTTACTTTTTTGTAAAAATTATATTTTTCAGAAAAAAAATATTTTTTTGTATTTGAATGAAAAAAGTTCAGTTTTTTTCTAAAAAAATCAATTTTTTTTGGAATTTTTTTTTCGGGAAAAAACATATTTTTATATTTTTGGAAAAAATAATTTAAAAATTGTTTTTTTTTTCGAAAAAAACTAATTTTTTTTATATTCGTAAATAAATAACTTTTTCGAAAGTAAAATCGAATTTTGATATTTTCCAAAAAAATAATTTTAAAATTTTTGGAAAAAATCAGTTTTTTGTATTTTTAAAAAAAATCGATTTTTTATTTTCGGAAAAAAAATAATTGTTTATTTTTCAAAAAAATAATTTTTTAATATTTGAAAAAATTTATTTTTTTAAAATTAGATAAAAAAAATCCATTTGATCATTAAAATGTGTTGGATGGATTGAGTCAATCCATGCTTATAAATGGATGAATTTAATCCAATCCATTAACTTAATTTTTATGTAGTGGATGAATTGGATGGATTTTTTGGTGGATGGATTGGATGAATTTTGTCTAAATGGATCCAATTGCCACCCCTATCACCAACCGCACGTCCATCACGAATACGAAGCTCATATCTGTGATACGCCGCCACCGATGATCGACGAACATCGACGACGCTTCAAACCGATAGGTTTTCTCCTCTCGTTATCTTGAGTTCACAAAGCTATGCTCGTTTCTTCCACCGTGTTTTAGCTTCGTTTCGAACTCGGTCGTAAGCAAGGCGTTGGAGGCAATTCAGGGCGGTCTGAGAAAGAACTACGGCGGCGCACTAATGGCAGCTAGGTCAAGTGGAAAGCTCTCATGTGCAGTCCAGGATGAGCGGGCACCATCTGAAGATTTTGATTTTTTTTTTTTGGATTTTTTCCAGCTAAACTTTGGGCCCTAGGCCCAAGTATTCGTCATGGTGGTTTGTTGGCACCTCCATTCACTGGCGCAACCCCCATTTTCGATTAAACCCAAAACTCAATAATAGACTTGGGCCTTGTGAGCGTTGGGCCTTCGCCATTGCTACTTTGCACCCCACCTTGGCCAGGTTCTGTTTAGTTTAGGGGTTTAATTCACTTAATTAATTTAATTAGGTTTTGATTAGGATTAATAATTTGATTAGGTTAATTATTTTTTTAGATTGTAGCTTAATTTCTTCATTAGATTTTAGATTTCAATTAGAACTTATTTTTTAGTTTTAATTGAAATTTAATTAGGTTAGTTAGAAATTACTTAATTTTAGGATTTAAGCTAATTTTCAACATTAGATTAAAATAGTTTTAGAATTTGATTAAACTTTAGGCTACGGTTAGACTTTAACTAGAATTTAATTTGTGCTTGTAATTGGATGTTTTTGTGAAAATACCATTTTGCCCTTAGGAGGTTTATTTTGTTGTTTTGACCATATAAATGCATGCTCCTTTAGGATTAATCTAGACTTAGAATTTTAATTAGTTTTTGATTAATAAATGCATGTTCCCCTTAGGAATAACCTATGAATTTAATTTTAACCCTTAGATTAGGATTAGTCATAATTTTCAAGCTAATTCAAACCATCGATTCAAGTTGATCAAAAGCAACTTTGATCAACTAAATCCTTTGATCTTATATAATCCCATAGTCTATTCAAGTGATCAAAAGACCCTTGATCACTTGATAAGACTCTTTTTGTTCGTTGTGGAGCTCGAAGCATCAAGTCAGACTCCCAATCAAGGCATCCCAGTGTTATATCAAGCAGTGGATCATACAAGGCACATCAAAGGTGGTTCTTTAAGAGCTTGTTAATCAAGGTTAGAACTGTGTGACATGAGCCTTAAGTAATAGATAATGAATGAGAATGGAGAATTCCATTAACTCATTCTGAATATCTTTGGGTACGGGACACATGACCCAGTTGCTCATCGTATTCACCTTTATTCATAGACATCAGCACAATTCAAATCATATGATTTCAAGTCTTTCCCTTCACAAAGCAAGCAGTGCAACAAGTAGAAGACTCTACCAACAATTATCAATCATAATTCAAGTTGCATTCCATGATCCTTAATCAACAAGGAATGATGAGAGTGGAGAATTCCTATCCCTGTCTAGGGTATCCTTGGGTACAAGACGCGTGACCCAGTTGCTAAAGGTATCCGCCTTTGGTTATATACTTTAAGGCAATGCGAATTAAATGATTGATAAGGCATTCCTCATCACAAGGAGCAGTGAATATTCTTCTCCAATAACTTGAAATTCAAGATAATAATTACATGCCACGAGCCTTAAGTAGTAAAGAATGGATGAGAGTAGAGAATTCCATTAACTCATTATGGATATCTTTGGGTACGGGACGCATGACCTAGTTTCTCATCGTATTCACCTTTACTCATAGACTTTAGTGTGGTTTATATCCAATGACTGCCAAGTCTCATTCATATTCCATTATCAATCAATCATTTCTCTTTCCTCATCAATCATCTTATTGTCATCTCTAGTGGGCTGAAGTACAAAAGATCTAACTTTCTCATTGCACAGTGAGAATACGTAGGCAGGAGAATTTAGATTCTTCGTGAGCTACCTTATTTATTAACCTATCCTTCTTCATCCATCAATAAATACCATCCTTTTGAGATCGAATACATTTTTCCTTGGATTCCATATTCAATGCTTTCCTTTGAACCAAGAGATGTTTGGCTTATACTCACACACCTAATTCTCTTTGTTTCTGGTTATGACAGGAGTGGGTATATGTAGGTCCCTCTATATCCTAGTATATACCTCTTTTACTCTTCAGTTCAGAGTTTATTCCTTCATGGATCCAAGCTACCATTTCTCCTTTGATCTCAGATTGTTTGTGCCCTAACAAGTGATATATTTTTCCTTGTATCCAAATAACACTTTTCTTGTTGGTCTCATGCCCATCCTTTTAGGACATTTGTCCATCTTGCGAACTAAGAGATGTTTGCCTTGATGCCAAACACATATTTCATTATTTTTGGTAAAACAATACAATGGGTATGCCTATGTTCCTCCACATCTTAGTCCGTACCTTTTTACTCTTGAGTTCAAAGCCATTTTGCCTTTATGGGTTCCCATGTTACCATTCTGTTGGTACAATTTATACTATTCATCACTACAATCATACCCTTGAAGTTATTTGTCTTGTTAGTCCTAGTTGCCTAGGCAAACACTTCCTTATCTCTCCTTTGTTTTTGTGGTTCCACGAACTACGATTGCTCTGACTTTCTCATTACACAGTGAGAATACGTAGGCATGAGGATGAGAATCCTTGGCGAGCATAATCCTAGCTATTCCCTCTTCCTCCTTAGGGAACCGTTCATATCTTACATGATTCATCATCTACCTTCAATCATAAACCAGTCACCCCAGTGACATGCTGTTTCTTTGAAGCCAGATACAATTTTCTTTAGAATCCCATATATACCCTTTTAGGACATTTGTCCACCTTTGTGCCAAAAGATGTTTTCCTTGATGCCAAACACCTAATTCATTCTTTTGGTCATGACAATATAGTGGGTATGCCACTGTCCTTCCATATCTTAGTCGTGCCACCTTTAATCCTGGGTTACAAATACCATTTATCCTATGGATTCCAATATACCCTTACCTTTGGTTTCAAATTATACCTCTTCAGTCACTTGTTACCAAACCCTTCACTTCTATGACTTTGGTCACTCATTCCATTCATCTCCATGATGCATTCGTATACGACCTTCATTCACTTCATGTGATACATCCTATCTTTGAGCCAAATACAATATCTCTTTGAGCTCCACCTTATGTCAGCTTGTGAACCAAGAGATGTTTTCCTTGATACCAAACACCTAATTCCTTCTTTTTTGGTATGACAATACATTGGGTATGCCTCTGTCCCTCCACGTCTTAGTCTATACCAGTTTTACTCGTGGGTTCATATTTTCACCCCTTGTTGGAGTTCAAACAACATTATCCTTTGGTTCAGATTATATTTGTTATCACAACTTCCTTTCATCTCCCATCACTAGTTCTATGAACTACGGAGCTCTAAATTCCTCATTGCACTATGAGGATACATAGGCATGAGGGCCCTAATCCTCACCGAGAACTTTATTTATTCCTTTCTTTTTCCCTTATTCATTTGCGAGTAGTCTTATCATTTCTCAACACACACACACACACACACACACACACACACACACACACACACACACACACACACACACACACACACACATACACTCACACACATACATACACATACACACACGCATACTAGATGAAAATAATTAAATGTATCATTTCTCAACATACCTCTTACACTTGTTCAAACTCTTTTAATCTTACATCTTTTTGCTTAACTCTGAATCTGTGACACAACTCCCATTATTATCTTTTGCTCATTACTATTCACAAATTTTGATCTTGAGAAATCAATTTAAGTTAATACAATCCATGTGGGAATGATACTCTTACTCTTTTATCACTTGCTACTATTAGACTGTGTATACCTTCACATGTGTTTAATAGAAATAAACCAACAAGTTTTTGGCGTTGTTGTTGGGGATTGAATAATTTAACTCTTTAATTTTATTAAAATAACTTTTTGTAAAAAGTGCATTTGAGCTTTTAGAGTTTTTCTGTCTTCTGGTGACACGACGATGCGTGATCATTGCATAAGCAGGTTGATGACCCAGGTTTACAGAGGATACCCTGAACAAGAAAGAACACTTAGACTTTTGAGGAGAAAGTTGATTTCACTTTAACAACTAGGAAAATATGTCCTTGTTGTTTTATTTGAATATATAGAAGAGGACTTTTGAGAGAATCATCAAGAAGAAGTCATGGATATGACTAACATCATTGGCATATCCAATGATAGGGCACGGAACATCATAGAATATGATGTATTTGATTCAAATGCTATAAACAATGAGATTATTTGGCCTGAAATCACTATAACTCAATTTGAGTTTAAGCTTATGGTTTCCAAATGTTACAAGTCATAACTCAATACTCAGGTCTTGCTATTGATGACCCTCATATCCATTTGAGGCAATTTTTGGAGGTTGCAAGCAATTTTAAGATCCTTAGAATTTTTAATGATGCTTTTAGGTTAAGGTTGTTTCTATACTCCCTATGGGACAAAGCAAAAAGGTGGCTCAATTATTTATAGCCTAATTCCATTTCCACATGGAATGCTTTGGCTGAGAAATTTCTAGCAAAATACCTCCCACATGTCAAGAGTGCTAAAATGAGGAATGAAATCACATGTTTTAGGAAAGAGGAGGAAAAGTCGTTTTCTTATTCTTGGGAAATATTCTAAGAATTATTAAGGCAATTTCCACACCATGGAATTCATATATGTATTAACCTAGAGAAATTTTATATTGGTTTGGTTCCATCATCAAGAAACATGCGCACCATTTGGTAGGGAAATGTTGTTCAAATCCTATGAAGAATGGTACAATTTGATTGAAAGTATTAATGCCAACACCTACCAATGGCCATTCACAAGGGAAGACATTGTTGCTAATTCAAAGAAGCCAACTTGTATGCATAAAGTCATCGAGACCACAACTCTTGTTGCTCTAGTGGCCTAAATTTAGCAAATAATGAAATATCTGATAACAAATTTTGATGCACTAGCTATTGAGCTAGTCAAGGTTGTGACTGATCCCACTGATGTTGCATGTGTTTATTATGCATGAGCCCACCTATTTGAGGTGTTCGAAAAACCTTGTTTCAATGAACTATGAGGGAATTCAAAAGTATAACAACCCATACACCAACACATACAACCCATGATAACATAATCGCTGAAAATTCTCATCGAGCAACAACCAAAATCAATTGAAGCCCTAAGCACCACAAATTCCACCTGGTTTTTATACACCAAATAATGCAGTACTGGATTCACAAGGAAACAACCAGTTGGAAGCTACTCTTAAATCATTCATTCAAGAGACAAAGAATCATTTTCAATATCAAGGTTTTAGCATAAAAGACCTATAGAATCAGGATGGACAAATTGCTTATGCACTTAGTTCAATAACTATGAGATCACTCCAAAGTTCTTCTGAAACTGCTACAACAACTTCTGGTACCAAGAGTATTGAAAGTTGTGTAGTATTATATTTGTAAAAGGCCTAACAAATGAGGGAGGTCTATGGCCCTCAAAAGGGGCGAAGACCATATATCTCCCCTAAGAGGAATTGCCTCGCCTTAAATCATCTCCCACTCGTCTAATTATGGAAAACATGGAGTAACATGTTTCTTGGGCAAAGAGAAGTCAGAGTCAATAGTTGATCCACATCCTCCTAGAAATAAGGTATTCAGCGATCGCACCTAAAGTGCCAGAGTCCAGCTTAACACGAATATTTATCCAAGAGTGGCCACCGCCACCTTTTATATAAATAATTATGAAGACTAAAGAAGAACAACAATTTAGAAAGTTTATGGAAATCTTGAAACAACTCCACATAAATATACCATTGATTAAAGTTATTCAACAAATTCCTAACTACTCAAAATTCATGAAGTATGTCTTGACAAAAAGGAAAAGAGTGAGAGAATTTGATATTATGGTACTAACTCAGGAATGTAATCAATTTTTGCAAGGAAAATTGTCACCTAAGTTGAAAGATTCAGGAAGTTTCACCATACCTTGCAACAAGGAGAGTCATTTTCTGGCAAGGCCTTATGTGACCTCGAAGCAAGAATTAATTTAATGCCACTATCTATCTTTAAGAAACTTGGAAATAGTGCTGCAAGAACAATAACCATCACACTCAAGCTAATTAACATAATAATTTTCTATCCTTAGGGAAATATTGAAGATGTGTTGGTAAGAGCTGACTGTGTTTCTAGTTGAATTCATCATCATGTATTTTAGTGTTAATGAAGACACACATATCCTTTTGGGAAGTCCATACCTTGCCATTGGAATAATCTTGATAGATATGAAGAGTGGATAGCTTACCATGAGATTCAATGGGTAGAAAATGGTTTTTAATGTCCTTAATACATTGAAATACCATGACGAAGACATAGTTGATTGTTCATTAATCTTTGGATGGGATTCTCTCATTCATAACTAGTTCATTAAGAGTGAAGATGAATTAGAAGCAGAGTTAGGTGAGCTATAAAACCAAGAGTTTATGAAATAAGGTATTATAAGTGGACCTTTACCTCAACTTGAATGAGGGGTAAAATATTTTGAAATCCTTGAGATTAAAGATGAACTGGTAAAATGCAATGTCTCGCCAATGGAGAAGCCACTTGAAAAAGAATTAAACCAATTACCTTCACATTTGCAATATGCTTACCTGGAGGCAAGACAAAAGTTGCCAATGATCATTGTAACTGAACTGTCTAAAGAGCCGAGGTGTCAACTTCTGACGTTTCTAAGAAGGCACAAGAAAGCTATAGCTTGGAAAAGATATGACATAAAGAGAACTAGTCCTAGTTATTGTATGCATAATATATAATTAGAGGAGAACGCAAAAAAAATAGCGTGGAAAACCAAAGGAGACTGAACCCTATCATGAAGGAAGTGGTGAAGAAAGAAATCATCAAATGGCTAGATGCAAGAATCATCTACCCCATTTGTGATATTGTGTGGTAAGCCCTATTCATTGTGTTCCTAAGAAAGGTGGCATGGCAGTGAATGAAAACAAAAAGAATGAGTTGATTCTTGCAAGGGCTATCCCTAGTTGGAGGATTTTCATTGATTATAGGAAACTAAACAAGGCCACAAAGATATATTATTTCCATCTTCCGTTAATTTATCAAATGTTGGATAGGTTAGTTGGAAAATAATTTTATTGTTTCTGGATGGGTATTCAGGCTACAATCAAATTGCAATAGCTCTGAAGATCAAGAAAAAAAGCTTTAAGATGTCCTTATGGATCCTTTGCCTTTAGAAGGATTCCATTTGGACTATGCAATGCTCCAAAAAAAATTCAAAGATGCATGATGGCTATGTTTTCTGACCTTATTGAATGTTCCATGCAGGTGTTTATGGATGTTTTGTTTGTTTTTGGAGAATCATTTAAGAAATGCTTTGACAATTTGGAGTTGGTGTTCACTAGATATGAGGAAAGTAACTTGGTGTTAAATTAGGAAAAGTTTAATTTCATGATAAAGGAAGGAATTATCTTGGATCATAGAATTTCAAAAGAAGGATTTGAGTTGGACCAAGAAAATATTGAGGTAATTTAAAAATTGCCACCATTACCCAACATTAAGGGCATAAGAAGTGTTCTTAGACATGCTGGCTTTTATAGAAGTTTCATCAAAGATTTTTCAAAAATCATAAAACCCTTGTTCCAAATACTACAACATGATATGAAATATGTCTACGGTGAAGAATATGAGCATGCACTTAAAACTTTTAAGAAGGCGTTGATCTCTGCACCAATTATGAAAGTACCTGATTGGATAAAACCATTTGATCTTATGTGTGATGCAAGTGATTTTTCTATTGGAGTTGTTATAGGTCAATGGAATAAAAAAGTCTTTCATATAATTTATTATGCTAGCATGACATTAATAGAAGCCCAGATTAATTACACCACCACAAAAAGGAACTGTTGGTTGTTGTGTTTGCTTTTGACAAATTTAGATCTTATTTGGTGGGCACCAAAGTGGTAGTATACATAGATCATACACCAATCAAATACCTTATTATCAATAAGGATGCAAAGCCAAGATTAATTAGATAGGTGTTGCTACTACAAGAATTTGACTTGGAAATTAGAGATAAGAAAAGAGTAGAAAACTTGGTGGTAGACCATCTCTCAATACTCATTGACAAAGTCCAGAAGAAGGACAAAGGAACCATCACATAAGTATTTCCTGATGAAAATTTCTTATGATGACTTCTATCATGACACCATGGTATGCAGACATTGTGAATTATTTGATTAGTAGATATGTGCCACCAAAATTTAACTCTTAGCAAAGAAAGGGATTATCCCATGACTCAAAGAACTATTTCTGGGATAAGCCTTTGTTGTATAAGAAGTGTGCTTACTAAGTGTTAAGAAAAAGTGTAGATCATTCAGAGGCATGTAAACGTTTATCGACATGTCACAATGCATCCTATGAGGCCATTTTGGAGGAACTAGAAGTGTTGCTAAGGTTCTTTAATCAGGTCATTTTTGACTTCACTATTCAAATATGCTAATGAATTTGTGAAAACATGTGATAGGTGCCAAAGGGTAGGAAATATATCCATAAAACAAGAAATGCCACTCACTAACATTTTGGAAATTGAACTATTTGATGTGTGGGTCATAAATTTCATAGGACCTTTTGTAATCTTTACATACTTGTAGATGTATATTATGTCTCTAAATGGATAGAGAAAATATCAACCCTTGCTAATGATGCTAATGTAGTGAATGAATTTCTAATCAAAATCATTTTTTTAGAAATGACGCACATATGGATATCATTAATGATGAAGGAACCCACTTTTGCAATAAATTTTTTGAGGACTTGATGGCTAAATATGGGGTTAAAGACAAGGTTGCCACAACCTACCATCCTCAAAGTAGTGGTCAAGCTGGATTGTCCAATAGATAGATAAAGAGAATTCTTGAAAAGGTTGTAAACCCTTCTAGGAAGGTCTGGTCCAAACATATTGATGATGCTCTTTAGGCCTATAGAACTCGTAGTGTTATATTTTCAAAAGGCCTTACCTAGGGTGATGCCCTGAGACCGTCATTAGGAGAAAGCAACGACATAAGGTCGCCCGAAGGGAGGTATCACCTCGCCCTTAAGTCTTCCTTGCACATGGAGGAAAAAATATGGGATAAGACGTGTCTCGAATAAAGAGAAAGTCAGAGTTGTTACTGGCTCATATCTTCCTTGGAAATAAAGATTCAACTTTCCACCATTTGACTAAGTGGGTGATGGTCTTTTCCGAGTAAACCCTATGTCCTAGAGACCCCTATAAATACATTATCCCTCAAGGGGAAAAAGGGACTCTAAGTGATACACACTCTCCACTACTCAAAGAGCATCACGGTCCTCCTACAACCTAGCAGCGTCGGCCACCAACAAGGCTTCTCACCTCACGTGAATGGGTCCCTTAAAAACTATCACACATGGCTTCTCGCTACCGTGAGAAAGCCCTAACTACCCAAAAATGTCATATACCTACAAAGGCCTATGAGTCTCACCGCCCTTGCAAGGGAACACACACATAATGTACTTTTTGACTAGTACAGTGGCACCCTGGTAAAAATAACTTGAGCCACATCTTTCACTCCAACCTTATCATCCCTATTTTTGTAGAGATGACTAACAGGGTCCCACATTACAAATCCAACATCATTATTAGAGGTATCTCTGGGAGGGGCCTCTCAAGAGATGACCGAAGAAGATACGCAAAACAGGTGTTCACGATGAATGTCATATCCCTCGGTTTTCCTAGAAACACCGTAGGAATGGAAGGGTTAAACGTCAATTTCTTTGAGGAGGATGCCCTGGGCATCAACCCATATGACAATGATCACTTGGTCACCACCGTTCAACATTGCAACTGGGATATCAGGATCAGGTGCATCTTGATAGACCTGGGAAGCTCTGCCGATGTCCAATTTTGGGATGTCTTCCAGAAGTTACAACTGAATCTAGATGACATACATAGTTTCACTGGCTCTATAATAGGATTATCGGGTGAATATGTACAAATAATGGGCCATGTAACCCTAATAACCACCTGCGGCAAGGGATATGACACCAAAACTATCAATACCGTCTACCTCATCATGGACACCATGTCATCTAACAACATCCTCATGGGGTGTCCGACCAACAACGCCCCAAGAGAGACTGTATCCACCTAGTATTTAACAATGAAATATCCACTCTTAGATGGGAGAGTCGGAATCATATGAAGATATCAACAAGTGGCTCGTGAATGTTATTGGAGCATCCTAGAGACAACAAAAAAAGAGCTTGCATTGGTTGATGCACATCCTTCCAAAGTTCTAAATACTAACTTCGAGGGTTGGGACCCTAAACTGGGCATAGAGGAGGAACGAATCATGCCCATGGAAGACTTGAAGGAAATCCAAATAGGGTCTCACACTCATCAAGTCACAAAGATAGGCGCTTCCTTGTTTGCAGGGGAGGAGCGAGAGTTAGTCATCAGACTTAGAAAGAACATGACATGTTCGTTTGCCCCCCCCCCCCCCCCCCCCCCCCTCCCCTCAGACATGCCATGTGTAGACACTAGGATCGTAATCCATCACCTTGCCATCCATCCCTCTCCCAGACCAGTGGAACAGAGAAAATGAAAGGTAGGCAAGGAAAAGAGGGCCTCTATTGATGAAGAGGTGTGATCCGCTGTCGCACACGGGTCAAAAACGAGTAATAAAAGATAGTAAACGGGAAACGACACCTCGGGTGTCGTATCGCAAGGATTCTTGTATTATTCTTAACCTAATGAAATTGATTTAAGAGGGGTTTATGTTTTAGTGGTCGATTTAGAAAACAAAGCAAAAAAAGTGATTAAAAAAAGCGATTATAAAATAAGCCAATCTACTGTTTTCGGTTTTCGGCTAATCACTGGTTTTTACCTACCAAATCCCTAAGCGAATTCGATCTCTATTCCATTCAAATTCGATTGACAAGCGAAATAGATATAAGACAGATTTATATTCCTATATTCCGAATTAAGCAAACGGATAAATACAATCGTGAATTAAGCAAACACGATTTACAAACGTAATTTAACGACAAAGCAACGAAAACGGTGATTAATAGTTAGGAATGCAATCATACGAATTTAATCAAAACCATTCCACAAAATAAAGATTAAGCAAATGAAATTTCATAGAGTAGAATTGAAAGAGAACGAAATTAAATTGATAGAATAAAAACCTCAAAGCCTTGGAAATTCAGTTACATCAGATTGACTCTAGGAGATTAGTTCCTCTTCATGATCGCACAAAAGCAAAAAGTTATCGTGAATAATGTGTGTTTGCGATAGTATCGTGGCTTCTCTTTTAAACAAAATAAGGGTTTCACTTATAATTCAAATTGGGCCGAAAAACCTAAATTTGGCCCAACAAATGGCCCAAAAGAAATTATTTCCTAAAGTACGAAACTTCAATAAATTATTTGAGACTTATGCACTCCGAATCATCTTTTGACTTCAACACGAAAGTTGTATCCCTTTCTCTTACATTTCTAGCGCATGTTAGAACACGCAAAACAGAATCCCGTAGCTCAAGTTATGATCTAAACAGTCGACAAGTATCAAATAGCCGCTAAAACTGAAAATAGCAAACGAAAATAGATTAAAGGCAAACATGAACTTAAATCTAAAAACATAATAAATTATTAAAATAAGTAAAATAAACTAGATAAATGCCTAAGTACAATAATAGAAGAATGTGCATCAAAATGCACTAATCAAATTCCTCCACACTTGAACTTTTGCACTCCGAGCAAAATTACAATTTCAAAACAAAAGGAAAGAAAATAGAGCATGCACTTCCAAAAGTTTTCAAGATACAAGGTATAAGCATAATTCTAAGTCTAAGCTTTAAGAACATGGTGTTAGTAAGCAACTTTTTGTGACATTCAAAGCAGATAGAAAAATAGATTACCAAAAAGTACATCAACAGCAGTAAGATCCTCATAGGATATAATTCACTCAACTCTCAAGTGTTTAGATTAACTGTTTACACTCAAAGCACAACACGAAAATTAGTACTACCATAATCTTGAAAAGACTCTAACATCCACAATTGAAATACATGTACACAAAGATCAAAAAGACTTTTATTTGGTTGTAACATGACCAAGGTAAGGGTGAGATAAATCTTAAGGGGTACTAGGCTAAAATTCAAAGAGATAAAAGAGACTTGAAAGAAACTGCGGGAGTTGAATTTATAAAATATTTCATTCACTTGAACAACTTTATAGCAATTGTTTTCTCTTCTCCTTCCTCTTTTAATTTTTTTTGAAGGAGTATGTATTGACATGTATTGAAATATTACAAATATAATTCCTTTTTTTTTCTTCCTCTTATGCTTCTATTTTTTCTTCCTCTTATCCTTTTATTTTTTTCATTCCTTTTTTTTTCTTTTCTATTTTCTTTTTCTATTTTTTTCTTTTTCTGCCATCTTCTGAAATATTACAAACATAATAATTCAACCCCGTACAACTCCAAACAAGACTCTTTCAACCCTTTGAATAGGGTGATAATATTGTTTTTCACTTCTCGGCTTGTAATGAGTTTTAAACAAAAAAGGGAGAATAGGCTCAAGGGGGTTTCAAACAAGGGATGAAATTATTTCAGGGTTGGCTTTTTGGATAATTGGCTAAAAAAAACAAAAAAACAAAAAGAAAATTGCCTTTATCATATCAGTGTGCACAAGTAAACAACAACATCAATAAGAGTCAATTCAAGTTCTAGAGACTAACAGACATGAGTGAATCACACAAGAAAGAAAGAGATGAATTTTTATATGTTATCCATATAAAGCTCAAAGCTCACCAGGGTTAATGATCTAGTGCTAAAGATATACAATTTAGAGTCTAGTCCTACCTATCATACTAAAAATGCACATCAAATTTTTCACATCACACCACAAGACTTTAGTCAAGAGAACTAAGAAAAATACTCATAATTGTAACTCAAAAACCAAAGGAAAAAGCATGCAATTTTTTTTAAGAAAGCAAACAAAAACCAAAATAGAGAAAAACTAAAAACAAAACAAAGAAACAAAACAAATAAATGGTTTCCTCCCCCACACTTAAAACATACATTGTCCTCAATGAAAGAGCATAAATATAAAATAAGAGTGAGAGAAAGGAAAGAACACACCCGAGGAGTCAAGGCGGATAAATGATCGCATAAATAGCCTTTCCTAAAGAGAGCTCTTCTACAGCCTCTTCTTCCAAAGTCGGGTTCTCACGGAGTAGCTTTGGGTAGTGTCCATTGACCTTGGAATTTTGATAAGTGCATTTGCCTTGTATTCCAGGATCAAAAAAGTATCTTCGATAAGTAAAAGTGTTGAATGGGCACGTGAAAGTGATCTCCTTTTTCACAACATCAAGAATTAAAGGATTACGGGGTTGCCTCACTATTTTTGTTTCATCTTTAAGTAAGACCGTATGCATACATATGGATGAGCTAATATCACGAGTGTCAACCAAGGTCCATCCAGTTCCCTTCTTATATTTCTGCTTAAGTTGAAGCTTTGCTGAATCATATGAATCCTCGGGAAGTGGTTTAGGCTCTAAAGAATGTGGTTGTTCAATGGATGGTATGTTTAGGGAAGCCGGAATGTTAAGAGCTTCAGCCACATAAACAACTTTGTTTATACTATCACCCTGCAAGGCAACATCAATCTCAGCACAAACAACACAAAGGTTAGTGTCAGTACAATCATCACATGAATAAACATCATCAAACTCAGATAGAGATGGAAAATTAAGTGAAAACAATTCAGAAAAGGTGTCATCAACCAACTCAGAGATCAATTCAATATGAAAAATAGAATGCTCCTCCAAGGGATGTTTCATGGCATCGAAAATGTTAAATTTTGCGACAATGTCACCAAATTCCATGGACATGGTTCCATCGGCGACACCAATATTTGTTTTCGATGTTTTCATGAACGGTCTGCCTAAAATGATGGGCGATCTGCTTGAATTTGTTTCCCCATACATGTCCAGAATGTAGAAATCTGCAGGAAAAATCAAGTCATTAACTTGAACAAGCACATCTTCCACTACTCCAATAGGGCGAGCATTACTTCTGTTCGCTAGTTGAATGATTAAACTTGTATGCTGTAAAGGACCAAGATCAAGGTTATTATAAACAGAAGTAGGCATAACATTAATTCCCGCTCCCAAATCAAGCATGCAATTGTCGAATTTACTATCCTTAATGGTACATGGAATATAAAAAGTTCCTGGATCCTTGCACTTTTGGGGTATGGCCTGATTGAGGGATGAAACAGTAGCTTTTTCAAGTGAATGTCTAGGATGGATAAGGGCTGAAATGTTTCGTCCCAAATTTACTCTCTCATTTCCCTTCAACCTTTTCTTACTTATGCACAAGTCTTTTAGAAATTTTGCATACTTTGGAACCTGCTTAATAACATCAAGAAGCGGAATGTTTACTGCCATTTTTCTGAACACATCTAAAATCTCTCTCTCATTGTCTCCATCATCAGTCCTTTTATTTTTCAGTATTCTGTATGGGAAGGGAACTGGTGGCACATACTCCTTCTCTTTTTCTTTTTCAGTTTCTACCACAACAGAGGGTTCAGTTTCTATCACAACAGAAGAAGGTTCAGGTGTTACCTCAAGAGTTTTTTTTACTTTTTTCTGGGGATGGTTCTGTTACCTTCCCGGATCTCAATGAAATTACACTCACATTAGCATTAGGGCCTTTTGGATTCACAACTGTTTGGTCAGGAAGTTGGTTTGATCCTTGGGCTTGCTGCATGGCATTCATCAGAGTGGCAAGTTGTCCAATCTGTGTCTGCAAAGTCTGAATACTGGAATCTGTTTGTTGCTGAAATTGGAGATTGTTCACACCCATTTGTTTGACAAGATCCTCTAATGAAGGTCCGGAAGGTGCAAAGGTGGAGACTTGGGGAGTGGTCTATGGCAGGGGTGTGACTAATTGTTATTGGGTGGGCTGCTAGTTTCCATATCGAAGGTTTGGATGGTTCCTCCAATTGGGGTGATATTTGTTAGGTACCCAAATTGCTTTGGGTCCTTGGTAGTTAGTACCCTTTTTAACCCACACATAATGCCCTGTTGGAACGCTAAAGTTTCGCACATAACAAGCATTAGGTGTGTGCCCTTTGATTCCACAGTAAAAGCAAGTTGGTTGAAAATTACTTCTATATCTAGGAACATAATTCTTCTTCTTGGCAATCATTTTCTTTTTATGACTTTGATGCATAATTTTAGAATTGTTTACTTTCTCTTTTGCAACTTGTTCACTTGCTTTAACAAAAATGGTCTTATTTGTGCTTGGTTTAGAAAACTTAGAATATCCTAATCCACTTTTGTCATTAGAATACCTTTGGTGTTTAAGAATTTCTTCCAACCCAATTTGACCTTTTTCATATCTTTCTAAAACTCTTTTAAGTTGAACAATTTGAAAAGATAAAGATTCACAATTCTTACATGCAAGACTTTGTTTTTCATCCATCAACTTTTGTTTTCCACTTTCAATATATTTTTCCAAAGCAGTATTTTTTTCTTCTATGGATGAAATTTGTTTCTTTTGGGATGAAATACTTTTATACAATGTCTTGCATTCTTTTAAGAGTTCATTTATAACATCTTGTGCGTCATTGTCATAAACAGAAAAATTGCTACTAACCTCATCGATTTCTTCATCGGAGTGATGTGAAGCCATAAGAGCCATGTTCGCACATTCATCGCTTTCCGATTCCGAAGATGAACTGATCTCATTATCGTCCCAAGCGACGTAAGCCTTTTTGTTTTTGAATTCCTTCTTGCCTTTGAATCCTCCTTTCTTTGCAAGTTTTGGGCAGTCCGGCTTTATGTGACCTTGCTGTCCACATTCATAACATGTAACGTCTTGCATTGATGTGGATGCTTCCTTTTTCCTGAAATGGTTATTCTTTTTAGGATAAGAGGAATTTTTATTTTTATTAAAAAACTTACCAAGCTTCTTTACAAGAAGCATAAAGTTCTCATCTTCGGATGTCTCATCATCTTTGTCCCTTTTTGAATCAACCTTCAGGGCAATTCCCTTGGACTTCTTTTCTTGACTTTCGTGCTTCTCGAGCCTTCCAAGTTCCAATTCGTGTTCTTGAAGTTTTCCAAATAGAGACGCGGATGTCATCGTTGAGAGACTCTTCTTTTCCGAAATAGCGGTCACTTTCGGTTGCCATTCTCTTGTCAAGGATCTTAGGACTTTCAGGTTGAGATCATCATTAGTGAAAGTTTTACCCAGAGCGATCAAGTGATTTGTTAGATGGACGAATCTCTTTTGTAAGGCAACTATAGATTCACCGGGCTGCATGCGGAACATTTCATATTCTTGACTTAGGGTGTTTAGCCTCGATCTCTTCACTTCGGTGGTTCCTTCATGTGTTTCAACCAAGGTGTCCCAAATCTCCTTTGCCGATTTACATTGAGATATACGGAAGAACTCGTCCATACTGAGAGCGCTTTGGAGTATGTTGATTGCCTTCTTCTCATTCAGAATCCTTTTCTTATCATCTTCGTCATAAGTGTTTTTCAACTTTGGGGTACCAACTCCATTCACCACATTCACCGGTTTGTGTGGACCTTCTTCAACTGCTTCCCATATACCTTCCCCTTGGGCCTCGAGATGTGCCTTCATTCTGATTTTCCAGAAGTCGAAATATTCTCCGGAGAAGAGTGGGGGCTTGTTGCTACTTCCACCGTCTTTGAAAACCGGATTTATGCTTGCGGAAGCCATGCTGGATCTCTAGGAACAAGTTACCTATAACTTGCTCTGATGCCAAATGTAAGTTGTAAATGCGCCTAAGAGGGGGGGGGGGGGGGTGAATTAGGTGATAAAAATTTCTTCGATCTAGTTTCCGGTTTTTGGATATTTTTGTTTAAGTGCGGAAAATTAAAATGCGGAAAGAAAACGACACCGGAAATTATAGTGGTTCCCTTCACAAACCGAAGGTACATCCACTCCCCTTTCACATGAAAGAGAATTCACTATAGTTAGAAATGGTACAGCCTATTCACACAAACGGTGAAGCCTACTATCTAACCTATAGACAAACAAGTGTATGAAGAACAATCCTCTTCAACACCGACCCTTGTGTCCAACAATCCTGGATCACAAGTCAAACAGAAATAATTTCTATGAATGATTTTAACAAAGATGTAATAGTATCAATCTTCTCTTGATTGATCTTCTCCTTAGATAAATAAGCCACTCAAAAGATAATATGCAAGTGTTCAACAAAAGAATGAGATGAAAATTTTTATTAAGAACACTTTCAAAAAAAATATTTTTGGAAGAATATGAGAGAGTGATTTATTTGAAGTTTGTATGAAAATTCTTGGAGGTGAAAATTCATTTTGAAAAATTAATAATTTATATTGCCAAAATACCTTTTCAAAGAGGTATCATTTCCCTCATGAACATTGATGAAAAGATATAATTTTTCAAAGCCATTTTTGCTGTAACGAACAGTGTTAACCGGTTAACCATATGGGTTAACCGGTTAACGCATGCAAACGTTAACAAAGAATTTGAAAATTTGGGCTGTTAACCGGTTAACCCATATGGTTAACCGGTTAACACTGTTGAAATGCAGAAAAATACTTAAAAATAAATGTGTCTTGCATTTCAAGGTGTTAACAAATGGTTATGTTAAAAGATGCAAATGCAGATCATAATTGTTGAACACTTGTATACTAATCTAAGAGTGAGTTAGATATACCTAAGAAGTGAATCAACAATCTTGCCAAATGGTGTCTTGAAAATGAAGCTTGATCAAAAATGCATATGCGGCTTTGGATACTTGATGCTTGAGATAACTTTGTAGCTCTTCTCTTTTTGCATTGATGCAAGTTGTCTTCATCAAAATACTTCTTGGATTGAAACTTGCTTCTACAAAAATGAGTAATAAAATATAGTAAACGGGAAGCGATACCTCGAGTGTCGTATCGCAAGGATTCTTGTATTATTCTTAACCTAATGAAATCGATTTAAGGGGGTTTATGTTTTAGTGGTCGATTTAGAAAAAAAAAAGCAAAAAAAGTGATTAAAATAAGCGATTATAAAATAAGCGAATTTACTGTTTTCGGTTTCCGGCTAATCATTGGTTTTTACCTACCAATTGCCTAAGCGGCTTAGATCTCTATTCGATTCAAATTCGATTGACAAGCGCAATAAATATAAGAGAAATTTATATTCCTATATTCCGAATTAAGCAAACGGATAAATACAATCGTGAATTAAGCAAACACGATTTACAAACGCAATTTAACGACAAAGCGACGAAAACGACGATTAATAGTTAGGAATGCAATCATACGAATTTAATCCAAACCATTTCATAAAATACAGATTAATAAAAATAAAATTTCATATAATAGAATTGAAAGAGAACGAAATTAAATTGATAGAATAAAAACCTCAAAGCCTTGGAAATTCGGTTACAGCAGATTGACTCTAGGAGATTAGTTCCTCTTCATGATCGCACAAAAGCAAAAAGTTATCGTGAATAATATGTGTTTGCTACAGTACCATGGCTTCCCTTTTAAAAAGAATAAGGGTTTCACTTATAATTCAAACTGGGCCGGAAAACCTAAATTTGGCCCAACAAATGGCCAAAAAGAAATTATTTCCTAAAGTATGAAACTTCAACGAATTATTTAAGTTATATGCACTCTGAATCAGATTTTGGTTTCAACACAAAAGTTGTAGACCTTTCTCTTATCTTTCCAACACATATTAGAATATGCAAAACGATATCTCGTAGCTCAAGTTATGATCTAAACAGTCGACAGGTATCAAATAGCCGCTAAAACTGAAAATAGCAAACGAAAATAGATTAAAGGCAAACATGAACTTAAATCTAAAAACATAATAAATTATTAAAATAAGTAAAATAAACTAGATAAATGCCTAAGTACAATAATAGAAGAATGTGCATCAAAATGCACTGATCAAGGTGTAAAATCTATCCAACACCAGACTCATTACTAAAGCAAAGTACCCCACCTGGCTGCCCAACATAGTATAAGTACGAAAAGCCAATAACAAATGACGAATTCGTGGAGATTTCATATATTTGAACGCCGCCTGCCATAAGGATCCATATCAGATGCCAAGCATTGACCATCTAATCGACGAGTCGTGAGGCTACTGTATGTTAAGTTTCATGAATGCCTACTCTTGATACAATCAAATCTGAATGGATCCCCTGGATGCACCCAAAACCTGCTTCATATCAAACCATGGTAACTACTACTATAATGTGTTGCCCTTCGTACTCAAGAATGTTGGGCCACGTACCGATGACTCATGGACGTGGTTTTCACTGTAAGACCCTAATTTTGACCCTAAAATCCCTCATGGCATCATAACATTGCATTTGGATTGCCTCAAGGATCATAAGCATCTTGAGATATGAGGTTTGGACTTGAGAAGTTGATCAGTCAATTCATCTGACTATTTTGAAACACACTGAGACATAACTTTTTATGTGTTTGTCAAATGGAGATGAACCCAAGAGAAAAAAATGTTCTTAAGAACCATATGAACAACTTTCATGTTCATCAAAAATTGATTTGAAGCTTGGAAGGTCATCATCCATTCCAAAACATTATAGGTCATTTTGACTGAAACCTTAAATTTCGGTCAACTTCCCAAGGGCATAACTCCTTCATTTTTCATTATTTTGAGGTGAGATCGAATGAATTGGAAAGCTTAAGATGTCTAATTCAAATGTTATGTTTAGAAAAATTTCAAAATCTCAAAAAAAATACATGTGATAATGCAAAACATTATAGGTCACTTTGGACCAAATGCATTGAAATGTGAAAAAGTCCAACTTCAAGTGCCCATAACTTCTTCCTCAAAAATCTAAATGATGCAAAATTTAAGTCCAAATTTATTGCCTTGAAAAGATATACAACTTTCATGTTGAATATTTTGTCATTGGGGGCTTGCATCATTGAGACAGAAGGGCTTGAACTTTGGCCAATTTTGAAAATCTCACATATGCATGTTTTGCACCCTACATTTCAAGTCCAATTTTCATTAATTTCCAAGGCCCAAATGGAGTTTTGATTAACATAACATTTGTTCCTCATGAAATAAGGTTTCCAACCATTACTCATAAGATTGCATTTCAAGTTTGGACATGGCATTTTCGAAGACTTGAATGTAATAGTGCATTTTTGGAAAATCATTTCAATTGCCATGCATGAGCTAATACAGTCCAATCTGCATGTTCATTTTGCTTTCATCATGCATTAGCTTCCAATTCCAAGTGGAATTGGGCCCTCCATGCGCCTGTACAGGCCTATGCATGGAGGCCCTTTCCATTCATGGAAGTTTTGATTCATGCATTCAGCATTGCTTCGACTATAAATACAAGGCCTTGGCTTCATAATTTGACAACCTGAAGGCGCCCCAATTGCTGCTGAATTGAAATCCTTGCCATCACTAAAGGAACTATTGCATTTCTCTTCAAATTTTTCAGATCTGAATTTTGATTTCATTGATCAATCTTCAGATCTCAAAGTTCCTAAACCTTCTCTTCTTGATCCATAGTGTCTACTATTAGCAAAAGCATCCAAAGATCTTGACTCAAAACCTTGCAATTCAAAGGTTTACTTCAACTGTTATTTGCTTCGAACCAGCTTGCATATTGCTCTATTTGCTTTGTTATTGTGTGATCTGAAGTCCTCTGCATAGAGGCAACATTACTATGCTTTCAATTTTTGAAAATCATGAAGTTCACATGAACACCACAGAATTTCCACTTCTGATTTCTCTCAATCTAGAGATCTAGAATGGAATTGAGTGGTACAGGGGTGATGTACATCACCCCAGCTTTCGAATGATGTCTGGATCGTGCATTTTGGTTGCCATTTTAGTTTCTGCAATTTTTGGCTTGGCCGAAAGTTGACCGGAGAAGACGGTGGCGCTGATCACTGTCTGTTCTCCAGATTCAATCAGAGCCTTCCATTTCATTTTCCAGATTGAATCTTAGCCGTGCCTTGTTATGACTTACAATAATGCCACATGTGATGCATTGACCAAGGAACATGGTAGGCGCGCGCGTTTGGACTCTCTGATCTTCCAGCTCAATTAAGGAGCTCAGATCCAATGGCTCACGCTTATTCCTATTTTCTAATTTCTGATTTTAATTTCTTTTATTTCTTTTAATTCCATTTTATTTCAAAAATTCATATCTCTCTCATTATTGGTCCAAAAATTATGGGACCAATTCCATTCTTCTCCTTTTAATTTCTACTTTCTAAAAATGATTTTTAATATTTTTTATTTTATCATTTGATATTTTTTAGTAATTTTCTCTTTTCTGGTTATTTTTAATTCATTTAAAATAGTTTTTCATATTCAAAAATAACAAAAATATTTTTCCAACCTCTTTGAATGATGATAGATCTATGAAAAATATTCTCATCAATTTATTAATTGATTTGAGATTTATTTGAGATTTTAGTTCAATTAGGTTATTTTTATGCATTTTTAATTGATTTAAAATAGTTTCTGACTTTTAAAAATGCTGAAATTTTTTGTCAAACTTTGTTTGACCTTGTTGAACTTAGGATAATTCACTTGGACTTTTCAAAGTTGATTTGAAGTGAGTTTGAAGTTTGACCTTTCTTTATTATTTTAATTCAAGTTTTATTTTAAATATTAAAAATGCCAAATTTTTTTTTTTGTTTCTTGACTTCTAATCTTCATTTTGCTTCTGTTTTCTATTGTTTGACCTTGATCCTCTCTATCTTTGGTTTTAGCTTGTTGATTATCTCATTCCATTTCAATTAATGCACTTTAATTCTCCATCTTCATCTTCTTCTTCTTTTCTTTTTTTGATCAATGAGTTAAAGATTGGTGGTTAGCATTGACACATGGAAGTTTAATCTTCCTTGATTCAAATCTAATTCATCTTGATCATAGATCAAGTGAATGGCTTTGCATTAAGGATAGATTACTTCCTAAATCATGCAAAGAACCTAAATCAATACAAGATCATTTCACATCTTCTTTTTGGCATGGAAAGTTGTTGGAGTTTGATTCACTAATCAAGACCTCTAACTTGTGTTGTTGCCTACATTATTATTGACTGGCCTCAGATAGTTGTGACTTCTACATAAGTCAAATTACGATTGCTTAACATAGCGCTAAATTTGCCTTATGGCACACTAACTATTAACACTAACCATTAACCATTAACATTTACTTCTTGCACTTTACATTTAAGCAATTTACTATTCTTGTACATATTATTCATTTGCTTTTCCCCCTTTGCTCATTTGAGCACATGTTTATGTTAATGCAATTTGCCTTTTGCTCACTTGAGCATATAATTGTGTATATATTATTGTGCTTGTGTTTTGTTTTGATTGTTGTGGACCAAATGCAAAGAAATGGACAAATGGACTTAGTTTCTAGGACATCCCCTATGCAAAATTGGAGTAAAAGGACCTTAATGTTAAAGATGGATTAGAAAGACCATACCCCTAAACTCACTCTTGTCCATTCTTGATTTGCTTCATAAAACTCTTTGATGTGTGTGTGCTTTTATGCTAGGGGATCCTATGAAAGTTCAAATTGAAGAACCATTGCCATGTTCATCCAAAAGTGAAAGATACAAGAGCCATTGGGGATCTTCTAAGAGATTGTTTGATTATGTTGATTGCTTGAGCTTACAATTATTTTGCTTGCATATTCCAAAGGATGTGAGCTACTTGGATCATCAATATGATCTCAAGAGAGGAACTCCATTTGTGGTCTTGTTTCTTATCCCTTATCTCTTGTATGATTAGGACTTTAGCCATTCTTCTTCTTCCCTCCACTCTAACCCAAACCAAAACTTTTGTGCAAACATTTAACACTTCTTTTCAAACATTAGAAACCTAAGCCTTATGCTTTTGATTTCCAAACTTTCTTTTCATAACACTTATTTTGAATTGAATCTTTAAGTCAACTTTGACCATATTTTGTAAATACTTTTCATTGGTAAATACCACTCATTCAAATACCCTTTTTTGTGGTTTCAATGGCCACTCCCTTAATCAAACTTTTCATAATCTTTAGCTATTAGGTTTGAGTTATCCTTCAGGTAGATGTAATACTCACCTATATCCTTAGTGATGGACAATGAGTCTTCCATGCTTATTATAGGGTTAACCCCTCACTAGCATGTTGAAGCTATCCTCACATGGTGGATTTGTGGTTTTAGGTTGAGTTTTCTCCCTTGGATAACAAAAGACCTTAAGGCTTTTGGACCAATCAATTCACCAACTCATTTTGAGATTTTTACCCCGAACTACGAGGTTTTGATCCTAATCTTTTTTAAGATGGTACGTAGGCATTGGGTTCATCCATCCTGTCGCAACCTGAAAAATACAGGAGTGCGAAAAAACAACCGGCGAAAAAGGAAATGACAGAAGAGTCACCACCATGCGTTATTTATCCCAAAGGAGGGAAAGGAAACGCTCGAAGTAAACCTGAAAAAAGGAAAGGAAAAGACAAGGTCTCGTAACCAAATCTTGGGTTCGGGAGTCGATTATGCGAAGGGAAGGTATTAGCACCCCTACGCATCCGTAGTACTCTACGGGATCCACTTTTGTTGTTCTTGTCTAAAGGGTGTAGGTTTATCTAATGTACTATTTACTAAAAGGGGGGTCAAAAGAAAATGACTCGCACGGATGTCGCATCCACTGCATACGTATCTCATCTGAATATGAGAATCAGAGTCTTCGTAGCTCGGCTGCCTAGGGGTTAAGGGGAAATGTGCTCGGTAATACATCGCGTCTTATGCCTACGTATCTCATCTGGAATGAGAATCAGAGCAAGCCGTAGTTCGGCTAACTACGGGGTAAGGGTTGTGTTTTGGGGTGAACGACGTTATTACGCAATCTACCGGATGCTCGACCTTTGGAGACTTACTCGCCTGTAGTAGAAGGAGTAAACGTGTTCTTAGGAGAAGAAAAATTAATGAGTTGTTGGTGTTTTAGGGATGCTTATGCAAAAAGGCAGTCCTAGACGAAGGAATCGCGCTACCTTAATTGACATGCAAACGGGAGACTGTACGAAGCCTAGCAAACCTATGGGGAGACGATCACAACATACAAAACAAACATGCATAAAGTAAACACGCCAGCAAGGGGGCTCAAACATACATGGGTAGGGCTTTAGTCAAGAGGGGTCATATCAACCTCGACAAACAAGCCATGGAAAGGTAATCAAACAGGCTCTTAACCACTGACATTGACCGTTAGGGTGAGCAAATCGAAAGGGTAATAAGGATAAGACCTCATAGCTCTTAACCCTAGACAGGGCGAGCTCATGACAAGGTGTGGGGGTTCAGAAAGGTGGAACCCTCTCCACTGACCGACCAGACAAAAGATCTTGGGCTTTTGTTCTGAAGCATCGACACGTAGTGTGATCTTAAAGAATGACGCACTGAATAACGGGGGATTGACTACTAATCCCTTTTATCCGTCAATTGCCTCTCCGTGGAGGTCTTTAGGCACAAAAGTAAACACACGAAAACATTGCCTCCTATCGAGGTCTTCCAGCTAAGAAAGCGGTAAAATGCGGGAAAAATAAAGGGATCGAGAGATCTACCGTACGGATAAAGATCCGAAGCAACTACAATTAAGAAATAAGAAACCCAAAGACTCTTCCAAGCTAAACACCATCAAAGAAAGCGAGTCAGTACAGGTAATCGGAATAGACCTCCAGGTGGTATCCCACAAATAAAGTAGAATACCAAGCAAGCCATCTCTGCAAGAGTATGTGAGCCCTCACAAAAACTCAACAAACAGGTTAGAGTAACAGGATGGAATTAGGAGAAAACAATGCCATAACAAACACAAAACAGGTTAGAGCAAACAGAAAAAGGGCAACTGCTGTCACGCTCGCTACTGCTTCGCCTTGCAAAGGCTTAGCGAAGCTTCTCTACAGGCTCGCCCAGCGATGGTGCTAGCGAACGCATGCGGGTTCTGGATTTCCCATGGATAACAGTACGATTTTAGGGACTCCAAACCCTATGGTCTCCATTTCAGAAACCAAGTGATCAAACATTCAAGGTATTGTTTACACATTCATGCATATCTGAACCCGTGGGCAAAAACCTAACGATAATACCTCACATATTCAGAGTATTCAAATTAAAAGCATAGAGTAATGGGAATAAGGGCAAACCTGATTAGATAGATCGATTAGAATCGAAAGGCACGGCTGGGTTTGCAAGGCAAGGTTAGGGTTTGCGTGAGATGGAGGTGAAAAAGTGTGTGAGTCCGAGTGAACTTTTCAGAGCTGTCTGGAGGTTGCTGCAGATTAGTTCGTAGGTCAGCTTTTTCTCTAGGGTTTTGTTCTACTGAAACTCTAGTATTTATAGCCTGATATTGGTGGCTTTGTGGGCTCAAATGAGGGCAACTCAAGCCCATGACTTTCTGTTATATTTTCAGAAATGCGCGCGCTTCGCCTAGCGAAGGATCTGCTCGCCTAGCGAGCATGACAATTCTCTTCACTAAGCGAACCATTCTGCTCGCCTAGCGAGCATGACAGTTCTCTTTGCTAAGCGAACCATTCTGCTCGCCTAGCGAGCATGACAGCTCAGAGACAGATTCTTGCTCCTTCAGGATTAGCATTCGGAATGGTGAATATGCCCCATTTGAACCTGTTGGAAGTAACTCAAGTCTTTTCCTTGTGTTGACTGATCACCCGGATAGAACCCATAAAGTGTCTTGGATGATGCTCAAGCTTCTTGGATCTGATCCTGATTGACATGATGAAATGCAATATGAAATGTTAAATGACCTAAAAATGAATGCATGAATGAGGAGGGTAAATTTTGGGGTGTTACAGCTGCCCCTATTCAATCATCAGCTAACCCGAGCAGGATGAAAGCGAACAGCTTATCAGACAAACAGGGTGAGCTGTGATTGAATAACAAAGACAGACCGAAAATTTGCGCTCTGAGTACACCAGAAAAATGCTTAAATACACCGCACTGTTATTTTTCTTCCGATCCTCTGACTGAATCTGAATCAGTCTTCTGACTTAATCTGGAGTTTCGATCCTCTGGCTGAATCTATACTCAATTTAGTCCTCTAGTTGGATATTAATTCTGATCCTCGGGCTGGATACGATTTTGATCTTCTGGCTAGATCTGCCTTGTTTCGATTCTCTGGCTGAATCTACTTTCATTTTGATTCTCTGGCTGAATCTATTTCGATCTTCTGGCTAGATCTTCTTGTTTCGATTCTCCGGCTGAATCTATTCTCTTTGATTCTCTGGCTGAATCTGATTTTCGGTCTTCGGGCTAGACCTGACTTCGATCTTCTGGCTAGATCTACTTCGATCTTCTGGCTAGATCTTTTTCATTTCGATTCTCTGGCTGAATCTATTCTCGGTCTTCGGGCTAGACTTGACTTCGATCTTCTGGCTAGATCTACTTGGTTTCGACTCTCTGGCTGAATCTACTTCGATCTTCTGGCTAGATCTTCTTCGTTTCGGTTCTTTGGCTGAATCTTTGATCTTTGATTCTCTAGCTAAATCTATTTTCGGTCTTCGGGCTAGACCTGACTTCGATCTTCTGGCTAGATCTTCTTCGATGCGATTCTCTGGCTGAATCTATTTTCGTTGATTCTCTGGCTGAATCTATTTTCTTTGATTCTCTGGCTGAATCTATCTTCGGTCTTCGGGCTAGACCTGACTTCAACCTTCTGGCTAGATCTGCTTATTTCGATGATAAATTCCCATTATCAGGATCTTGCATCTGAGGCATGCGCTGGTTGACCCTCTTTCAAAATCTACACCCCATCTTCATGTTAGATATGCAGCTTCGAGAATGTTCCACTTTTTGGGCTTCGTACATATTCTTCAGGCTAGAACATGTTGTAACGACACTTCAATTAGACTTTTGTTTTCTAAATTGCGATCCGCGGGCTGGATCCCCTTGTAGGTTGATTTTCTGTTGAGCTGTCAATCTGTCCCTCTAGCTGGCTTGCTGGGGAAATAACGCTCGTAGGCGACTCTCTGGCTGAGTCTTCAAGTTGAGCCTTAGGCTGGCTCACTGGAAAACGATTCTCAGGCTGAATCTTCGAAATGACCCTCATGCTGGATCACACACACTTGATCCTCAGGCTGAATCTCATGACTTTGGTTGTGAAGTAATTCTTCAGTCTGCTTTGAAGAAACCTGTTTATGTGCTTATGTGTATGCTTGATATGCATGCAAACGCAAATGTTATGCATGGTGTAAAAAGAAATCTGCTTGGGGAGGCAAACTCCGGTAGGGAACGGATCGCTGTATCAATCCTTGAATTCTTTGTGGGGAATGATCCGTCTGCCGGGACCAGGGAGCCACCGAAAATAAATCGGCTCTTCTTTGGGAAGTTGACCTTGCTGGGGAGTATCAACCATGAGAACTTTGTTTGGCGAGGCTCTGTGAGGAGAGTCTGTGAGGAAAACACTTCCTAGGGAAATGTCGTAGGAATCGACCATTGCTGGGGATATGAACTTGCTAATCGTCCTCAATCTGAGGGTTAAAATAAATCTGTTAAGAATAATCTGCTCGGGAATGTGATGAGCACTGGGAACACCACCCTCTTGTCTGTTGGGTATGCAACTATTCCGCTGTTGCCGGGGATACAAGGTGCAACTCTACTGGGGGACGTGCTCTGCTGGGGAGAGACTTTGTCAACCGCTTGGGGATGAGGATTCATGACTTGGCATCCGGCTCCCGTGACCTGCAATCACACACGTATGTCCCGGGGGAATTACTCGGTTTGAATTCACCGTCCGGGATTAAGCATATTCAAAGCAATTTTAAATGTTTTCCTGTGCAAATCATCTGTAAAAGCCACCATTATGTCCAGATGCAATATGTTTCATCAAGAATTCAAACATCTTTTGCAAACAAACTGATAAATGAAAAATAAAGAGGCTATTTAACTGAATTGTTAGACTTTTATTGGTTGAAAAATCTGTGCCCGGAATAGGCGAGTACATCAGGAAGCTGATCCCTGGAAAGAGGTGATCGGTATAAATTGAACAAAAGAAACTATCCTAATGGCAATGTGGATATGGGGTCCCACTGAGTTTCGACT
Organism: Lathyrus oleraceus; assembly: GCF_024323335.1. Taxonomy (NCBI): domain Eukaryota; kingdom Viridiplantae; phylum Streptophyta; class Magnoliopsida; order Fabales; family Fabaceae; genus Lathyrus; species Lathyrus oleraceus. The sequence goes on from NC_066580.1 coordinate 148,185,512, forward strand.
CTGCTATGGCTCGTATGACCTCAAGACGCTCTGCTCATCTTGCTTTATGAAGTGGATGATTAGTCGATCTTTAACCTTCGGAGATTGCCGGATTGAATGAAACGGTGATATAACACAGATGAACTTAGATTGCAGTCATTCGCTTATTCCCTCTTTTACGTGGACCGCCCTTTTGGGTTTTCAATCCACCGGGATACCCTTTTTTGCCTGAGCCGCCCTTTCGGGTTTTCGACTCACCGGGTGTACATCCTTTTTTATTGTTTTATATATCCCTAATTTTTGCCCGAACCTCTTTATTATTATTTTTTTGGTTCGTCGGGATGCCCTTTTTTTCCTGGACTCTCTTTTTCTGTCCAGCGGGTCAGTTTATGCAAAGTATTTTTTAACTGCGTCTGAGTTGACAGGGGATGGGAAGTCTTCGCCATCCATGGTTGTTAGCATCAGAGCTCCGCCAGAGAAAACTCTTCTAACCACGTATGGACCCTCATAGTTCGGTGTCCATTTGCCCCTGTGATCTGTGTTGGGAGGAAGAATTCTTTTGAGTACCAATTCACCGACTCGATACTCCCGAGGGCGCACTTTCTGATCAAATGCTCTCTTAATCTGTAGGTTGATGGCTTCCTCAAGTCCTAGGATACAAGCTTCGTATTCGGCTTCATTGTTGGTGCAGGGAAAAGTTATTCTGGCACAAAATGGCATATGAACCCCCTCCGGCGTGATCAACACTGCACCAACTCCGCGACCATTGACGTTGACCGCCCCATCAAACATCATAATCCATTTGGATTCAGGGTCAGGCCCCTCCTCCGGGAGTGGTTCCTCGTGATCGCGACTTTATGAGTCGAATTTGGGGTACAAACTGCAAGTGCACAGTTCTATCGCGTAGTTTTAAAAGATATCGATCCCACAGGGACTTATGAATCGATATACCGTTATCTAAGGTCACTTCGTAAAGCTAAGGTGAACAATGTTTGATTGTTTGGGGGAAAGCTAAAAACTAAACTAAGATCTAGATTAAATATTAATAAAGCAGATATCGGTATGTAGTTCGTCGTAATTAGGGAATCAATCTTTGTCGGTCTCTTGGTTTTAAAATAAATCTTTTCAATTGACTTTATTGATTAAAAGTTTTATCTCAAACTCTCGCTCTGTTGAATAAACCATGATTTTATGTTAATGTAGCTGTCACTTATAATTAAGTCAAAAACCATTTTTTGAAAGCAATACAGTCCATATAAACTCTTTTCAAGAAAACACTGACCGTTTAAACACCCTTATCTCAAACTCTCGCTCTGTTGACTTAGGTTATATAATTAAATTCGAATGCTTAACTCTCGTCCTCACATTCAATCTTTAAAAATACTTTTTGGAAAGGATCGGAATTTAATTAACTCTAAAACTTGCTCTCGCCCTGATCTAGAATTAATGTCTAATTTACACTGTCCAGTTAAAACCTCAAACTCTCGCTCTATTGATTTTAACTTCTTTATGTCTTTTACTTTCGTAAAAACCTTTGTTATTAAACCTGTAAATTGAGGCCGTAAAAAGAGTGATTTTAATTCTAAACTTAATTTAACCGACTTAGTTTTGATTCCTTATTCCGCTTACTTTACATACCGATATCTAAGCGAATTAGCCAGACATGCTAAACAAACTAAAATACTTATCATGCATAAATAGACTCATCCCAGGCAGATAATATAAATAAATAATAAAACAAAGCATTAAATAATAATTAAAGAACCTGAATGAGTTAAACAATAGTCTTGAACACTCCACCACAAGCCGGTAGGATTTGTTCTTGGATTCTTCAATTAAACAACAAAACAAAACGAAGGAAATAAAAACTGGATTCTAACGTAAGGTTAGATCCGGTAAAAAGGTGCACAATAGTTTCCGGTGTAGAAACTATTGCACGAAAAGAATTAACTAAATGCTAAAAAGGAAAAAGGAAAATAAAAATTGCAAGAGAGATAATGTAGAACTCGTAAAAATAATAAAGAAACAATAATGTTAAGTTGCTGGAAAAGAAAATATGCAAAAGCGAAAACGGCAAAGGAAAAAATATGGAAAAGCTTCGGAACCCCTTTTTGGTTTTGCAAGTGGCTATTTATATATGTTTGAGTAACCGCTTCCGCTGCCAAAAAGGTCTTCAACGTGCATAAAAGCATGGCGTGGATATAGGGCTCAACACTCCTCAACGTCTCCTCAACGTCTCTGAGGCGTTCCTTGCGCCAAAAATGTAGGGGAATGGTGTGACGTTCGTCACACCATGTGTGACGTCCGTCACATGAGTGTGCAAGGCGTGACGCTCGTCACAGCCTCTGTGACGTCCGTCACATGCACGGCACCTGCGTTTTGTGTTTTGGGCTGAGCTTTGACATTTGGTTCATTTTCTTTCCTTTTTGCACCTCCTTTTCTTCCATTTTTTCTTGTGCTTCAAAATAAGCCACCTGAGGCAAATAGGAAGAAAATACCGCGTAATATCTAATAAAATGAAGTGAACTGAAATAAATAATAATAAAATTTAATTGAATTAAGTCCTAAAATATGATATAATTTCGTGTTATCAAACTCCCCCATACTTAGATCTTTGCTTGTCCTCAAGCAAAATTCAGTATAGAACTCGTTTTAAAAATTTAGCCAGATGAAATTTCAAAACACACATCAATTCGTAATAAGTTGCAAGTGGATTTTGTTTAGAAGCAACTTGAGTTTAATCTTGACATCAACAACCACCGTCACAACCTAGATAACCCTGCCTTATGCAAATCAGTTCAAGTACACTATGATAGCTATCCTGGTTCCTTTACTCTTATTTCACCCGTTTTCATTCTAGCGAAATCACATTAAGCCCTTTATCTTTTCGCGCACATAGTGGAGTAACCGGTTAGTGATTATGATCCCCTTTGAGCTAGAAGTTCTGGTACATAAGTCGGATAACTTCGTTATTCAGCCCATTGCAAATTGCGGGGGATCGAACCGTAGTTCGCCCTACCAAGTTCAGTACCAGATACCTACTGAACCAACTCATAATGGATCTTTCATATTGTGTTTTTGTATGATCTGCAACCTTTAGATTAAATGATCTGGTAAGGATCACCTAACTTAATTAGTGCATTTCCTGATATATATATATTTTTTATGTTACTTTGGGAATCATTCACTTATATTCATCGGCTCTCCACGTAGTTTGCTATTAAGATGGTGCTGACTTCTCGTATAAACTACTTGGGGTTACTATAAAACTAAAAGTTCAAGGAATTGGTATAATAGGTACTTATCCTGATCTAACGTGTTGAGGTTCGTTTAGAGTGTTTGGCGGTAGTAGTCTTTGTCTTGATTCGACTCAAGATCGATAAGATGAGCAACCTTTATACTTATTGGGTGTTGAATTTTTGTTGTTGTGGCTCATGAAAGTTTGAGGGAATAGATAATGGAAATTTGTTCACACTCGGGACTTAACTTAAAATAATAGATATTTTTTTTTTTTTTTTTTACAATAAATAATAATTAAAATAGCAATGAAAGGAAAGGTACATACTTGAAGAAATGGAAATAGAAAGGACATGGTTTCCCCCCCATACTTAAACTAAACATTGTCCCCAATGTTTTAAGGAAATGAAATACAATATGGAAAGCAAAAAGAAACTACAACTAAGGCTGCCTTCCGCCTCTGGTTCTTGGACCTGGTGATCTCTGACGTAAGTCTAAGTTGTCGAACCTGCTGAACAACTCAGTAAACCGCTGGTCGGTTATGGCATTCCTAGCATCCTGTTGTTGTTGCATTTGACGCATCATTTGCATCATCTCGACATTCTGTGCCTGCATACCATCAATAGCATCCATGATGTCGTCGTTGGTTGCAGGCCTTCTTCGTCGACGACGTTGGGAGGATGGGCCAGTTGCATTACCAGAAGGATTGAGCGGGACTGAATGTTGTGTAGGAGGATGATCACCTTGCTCCATTGCTTCAAACTCGTCTGTGTGCGGGTTTGTTTGTGAAGGCTCGGTGGCTTCGGGAGCGTTTAGATCGTAGAGGTGGCGGTCGGGGTTTGTGACATCAGTTAGGGCGATATTTGGTAGAACAACGCTTGGGACTGCCTGGTTGTTCACCATAAGATAATATCCTCCGCCTACTCTGTTCTTAATCAGGCGGCTGGATCGACAGTAGCTGATATCCATAGATAGGGGAGGTAGAGATTCTAAAGTTTGGAGTTTATCCCCTAGGTTTAGGCCAAGTGCTATGGTGGTGATTAATCCACCAATTATAAAAGGTTGCCGGCCTCTAGCACATAAGGTGCGGATATGATGAAATAGAAAGGAGGCGGCGTTTACCTTAGTATCCGGTTCGAAGACGCATTGGAGGAAGAATAGCTCCTTTGAGTTGACCTTGCTGTTGTTTGGTCTTCCAAAAACTGTGTTTTGCAAGATGCGGATAAAGTACCGGATAGTTGGGTTATGTATATGGGAAAGAAGGAGCTCTTCCCAGTTGTAGGCATCTATACCGGAAATTTTCTTGAAAAGGTCGAAAACGTCAACTGTGTTCCAGTTTGAGTTTGGAGGGATTCTGGGGTGTACCTGACCTTCTATGGGAAATTGTAACATGGTACTCAATTGATTTTGGGTTAAGGAGTACTCGGTGTTAAACATACGGAAGGTTGCGGTACCGGTTAAAAATTCGTCTTCACCGGCGGGAGTGGTGTAGTCGTATGAACTTAAGAATTCTAAGGTTAGGGATGGGTAGGTGGGTTGATTATGAGTGCAAAGGAAGGTTAAGTCGGCTAGGCGGAGCATCCATTCGATACCTTGGAGTAATCCTAATTGTTGTAAACAAGTTAAATCGGGGTACCTGGTGGAAACGACGCCTCGCTGTTGGAAACGCTCGAATTGCTCCCTTTGATAATTTTCATCTTCGGATCGGAAGATGATATTTCCGAAATTCTGATTTCCTGCCATTGTGATGAATGAATTTTGAAGGAGTGATTTGGAAAGAAAATAAATGTATTTGATATTAGAGAATGGTTTGCGGTGAATGAAGGAAGGTTTGGTGGGTATTTATAGGAAAAGAATTTGGAAGTTGGAAAGGAGGTGGTTGAAAAGTGAATGAATGTGGGTAAATGTGAATAAATGGGGAAGGTAAAAAGTTGAAGGGGTGTAACGTTCGTCTCTAACGGCTCCTTAACGTTCACCTAGTCTGAAGGGCGTTACGCTCGTTACAGGTGCATGACGGGCGTAACAGGTTCTTAGTGTGACGTCCGTGACAGAATGTGTGACGCTCGTCACACTGTCTGTTTGGCCAATGTTCAGCTAGCGTCCTTCAGGTAAGTTATTATATATTGTTATTTTTTTGTTTGTTTTCTACTGATTGATTTATTCTGCAATTTAATTTCTCCTGCATGCATAATAAAATTAAATAAATAGCTTCAATAAAATGATCATAATGTAATATTGGAAAGAAGAACAAAAGAAATGCGAAAAGGAAACAAATGCGAACATGAATTCAAATAACATTAATGAATAATCTAGCTTAAAACTAAATAACTAAGAAAAACAAATAAATACTATCCATCTGCACGATCTCTGGCCGGAGGAGCAAAAGAGTTAACACGATGTAGCAACTCGTGAAACTGATCTGTCATACTGCTCATGTACCCTAGAACTTCGTGTCTCATGTCAGTAAATTCTTCTCTGAGGGCGCCTTGTTCTGACATCAAAGCTTCAATGGCGGTGTCATAATCAGTTCCGGGCATATGATGCCGGAGGTTGGATACTGTTGATTCTTCGGTCTGAACAGGCTGAGGAGGAGGGTCAATATCATAATAGCCGGGTGGTGTCTGAGGGTCAGATTCAGCAAGAGGGATCTGGTCATCATAAGTCTCGTAGTCATCACAGATCTCATAGTCCTGGATGGATTCAGTGGATCTAGCAGGAGAGGGGGTTTCGTTCAGGTTGTAGAGCCAGTTACTGCGGTTATGAACACTAGTCCTAGGATCGGGCATGGTGAATAGGCAAAGAACTTGGTTATCAATAATAAGCTCAAACTCGTCAGACCCTAGGTTTGCTATAAACATAGTGTTGAAGAGGAAGGGTATACTCATAGTAGTAATGCCACAAAAAGGGCTTAGGTCAAGCATAGGCTGACGTAATCCAATAGCATTACCTATCATAGTTATCAAACCGCCTATTTGGATTGGTGCTCGCTCATCCTGGATAAGGTGGTCCAAATTAGCTAACATAAAAGTGGCACCGTTTACTGGACGGTTCTGGGAAGCACAAAATATGATGAAGAGTTCATCACGTGAAACTGAAGTACTATTTGGCTTCTTCCCAAATAAAGTGTGGGTCAGGATCTTATGGAAATAGCGAAAGGTCGGGTTGTGTATGTTTCCAGAGAGAAACTCATGTTCCTCGGGTTCGTCATTTCCAGTCAACTCACCCCAAAAGTGTTCAAGTTCTCTATATTCAAAAAGTTCTTCCTGGCTTACTGTGGATGTGTCAAAGGAGGTAGGAAAACCCAAAAGGTTGGTAAAGTCTCTAATATTAAATTGGTACTCCATGTTGAACATTCTGAACTGGATAAAACCTCTGCTAATTCCTTTTCCATGGCTGGGTAGATAGATTAATGAGCTAAGGAATTCTAGTGTGAGTCTCCGGTAGGTGGTGAAATGTCTTAGGATAAGGGATGTCTCCCATCCTATCTGATTCAGCAAATACAGGACACTTTGTCTCAGTCCAAGGGCAGTCATAACCCAATCATCAGCATATAAACTAGGTAGCATCTCTCTAATGGCTAGTTCTTCAAACTTTTGTTTCTGAGCCATTCCTCTGAATTTGATACCCATACGATCAATATGTCCCATCTGGTTAGTGTTAGCTAGAGAAAAGAAAACATGAGTTTTAGTCAGGATTTGGCCAAATGCCGAAAGAAGAAAAAAGTTATTATTAAATTAAAATGAATTAGGAATGAATACTAAACAGAAATTAAAAGAATAATTAAGGAAGAAATAGGAAGATAATAATAATAATATAAGGAAATAATAAAATAATTGTGGGTTGTCTCCCACTAAGCGCTTTGTTTAAATGTCGCAAGCTCGACAAAGAAACTGTTAAGTATAATCTATTAATCCTGGAGGCATTTCGTCTAAGTGTAGGATTTGCGAATCTCCATTGGTTTCCGCATAGTGATAGTGTTTTAGACGTTGCCCGTTTACGGTGAACGGTTCTGTGGATTTGCCTTTAATTTCTATCGCTCCACTGGGAAAGATGTTAGTGATATGAAAAGGACCTGACCATCTGGATCGTAGTTTTCCCGGGAATAACTTTAGTCTAGAGTTAAATAAAAGGACTGCGTCGCCTTGCTTGAAGATTTTCCTTGATATACGCTTGTCATGCCATTGTTTTGTTCTTTCTTTGTAGATTCTGGCATTTTCATAGGCGTCTCTTCTGAGTTCCTCTAATTCGTTTATGTCAAGGATTCTTTTTTCACCGGCGGATTTATAGTTTAGATTCAGATTTCTAATAGCCCAATAGGCTTTATGTTCTAATTCTACCTGGAGGTGGCAGGATTTTCCATATATGAGCTTAAATGGGGTCGTCCCTATGGGGGTTTTATAAGCAGTTCGGTATGCCCACAAAGCTTCTGGTAATTTCAATGACCAATCTTTCCTTGAAGTGGCGACTGTTTTTTCTAGTATTTGCTTGATTTCTCTGTTAGATACTTCCACTTGTCCACTGGTCTGAGGGTGGTAAGGTGTCGCTATCCTATGTCTCACGCCATATTTAAACAATAATTTTTCGAGTACCTTGGATATAAAGTGCGATCCACCATCACTGACTACTATTCTTGGGATGCCAAATCTCGGAAATATTATATTCTTAAAGAGTCTAGTTACTACTCGGGTGTCATTTGTTGGAGAAGCTATAGCTTCGATCCATTTTGATACGTAGTCAACTGCCACGAGTATGTATTTGTTACCGAAAGAGGATGGAAAAGGTCCCATGAAGTCTATTCCCCACACGTCGAAGATCTCTACTTCCAAAATACCTTTTTGTGGCATCTCGTCACGTCTAGATATGTTTCCCGTGCGTTGACATCTGTCACATCCCTTAATAGCCGCATGTACGTCCTTCCATATAGTTGGCCAATAAAAGCCGGCTTGTAGGATTTTAGAGCAGGTCTTGGATGTACTTGTGTGTCCACCATAAGGAGCGGAGTGGCAGTGTTGGATTATATTCTCTACCTCTTCTTCGGGTATACATCGACGGAAAATACCATCGGGGCCCCTTTTGAAAAGTAAGGGATCATCCCAGTAATAGTGTTTTATATCGTAGAAGAATCGTTTCTTCTGCTGGTAGGATAAAGTAGGTGGAACTATTCCGGCAGCTAAATAATTGACGAGATCAGCGTACCATGGTGTGACAGATATAGCTAAGGTGGTTTCTACTTGCGTAATATATACCGTGAAGCTTTTTATCCTTTCGTTGTCCTAAAACAGCACCTACAGCATAATCGCTGGCATCACACATTATTTCGAATGGTTCATTCCAGTCGGGTGTCTGCATTATGGGTGCGGAGATCAGTGCTTGCTTAAGCGCTTGAAATGCTTTTAAACAGTTATCGTCGAATATGAAATCAGCATCTTTCATCAATAGTCCGGTTAAAGGTTTAGTTATCTTAGAGAAGTCTTTGATGAATCGTTGGTAGAAACCGGCGTGTCCTAAGAAGCTTCGTACTTCTCTCACGGTTCTTGGGGGTTGAAGGTTTTCGATTACCTCTATTTTGGCTTTGTCTACTTCAATTCCTCTGTTCGAGATGATGTGTCCTAAAACAATTCCTTCTTGTACCATAAAATGGCACTTCTCCCAGTTAAGTACTAAGTTTACTTTCACACATCGCTCAAGAACTCTTTCTAGGTTTTCAAGGCATTCTTCAAAACTTTGTCCGTATACGGAAAAGTCATCCATAAATACTTCCATGATGTTTTCGAGAAAGTCGGCGAAAATTGCCATCATGCATCTTTGAAAGGTTGCAGGAGCATTACACAGGCCAAACGGCATTCGCCTATAAGCGAAGGTACCAAAAGGGCACGTGAACGTTGTCTTTTCTTGGTCATCAGGGTGAATTGGTATTTGAAAGAAGCCTGAATAACCGTCTAGATAACAGAAATGCGAATGTTTTGCTAATCGTTCTAACATCTGGTCAATGAATGGTAAAGGGAAATGATCTTTTCGGGTTGCCTTGTTTAGTTTCCTATAGTCAATGCACATTCTCCATCCCGATTCGATTCGTTTAGTTATAGTTTCCCCTTTTTCGTTTTCAATAACGATTATGCCTCCTTTCTTTGGTACTACGTGTACAGGACTAACCCATTTGCTATCAGATATAGGATATATAATACCTGCTTCTAATAACTTGGTTATTTCCTTCTTTACTACCTCACTCAGGATCGGATTTAGTCTCCTCTGGTGTTCCCTAGAAGTTTTACAGTCTTCTTCTAACATGATGCGGTGCATACAAATAGAAGGACTTATTCCTTTAAGATCGGTGATGTGGTAACCTAGTGCGGTTGGATACTTTCTTAAGATATGTAGGAGTTTTTCTGTTTCGAGTCTTCCTAGGTCTGCATTAACTATCACAGGTCGTTCAAGTTCTAAATCTAGGAATTCATATCTCAGATTTTTGGGAAGTGTTTTCAGGTCAAGGGTTTGTTTGTTAAGACATTGCGTGGGGTCCGGTGTTATTGCTAAACATTGGTTAGATTTGTCTTTTAAAAGATAGTCTGATGATTTGTCTTCTCCTAACTCTGCTTCTTTTATGCATTCATCGATGATATCCATGAAGTAACATGTATCTTCTATTGCAGGTGCTTTCAAGAATTGGGAAAGAATGAACTCAATTTTCTCTTCACCTACTTCGAAGGTGAATCGTCCTCGTTTTACGTCTATGATTGCACCGGCAGTTGCTAAAAACGGTCTTCCCAGTATAATGGGTGTAATATCATCTTCTCTAATGTCCATAATTGTAAAATCAGTTGGAATATAGAATTGACCTATGCGTACGGGAACGTTTTCAAGAATTCCTACAGGATATTTGATGGAACGATCTGCTAGTTGCACAGACATTTTGGTTGGTCTTAATTCTCCCATTTCCAGTTTCTTACATATGGATAAAGGCATAACGCTAATTCCGGCTCCTAAATCGCATAAGGCTTTGTCGATGACAAATTTTCCTATGTGACAGGGTATAGAGAAACTACCCGGATCCTTGAGTTTAGGAGGCATGTTTTGGATTATAGCGCTACATTCGGCAGGGAGTGTAACGGTTTCGCTATCTTCAAGTTTCCTCTTATTAGAAAGAATTTCTTTTAAGAATTTAGCATAGGAGGGCATCTGCGTAATAGCTTCGGTGAACGGAATTGTAACGTTTAATTATTTAAGGAGATCAACAAATTTTCTAAATTGGCCCGCATCTTTGGTTTTAACAAGCCTTTGAGGGTAAGGGATAGGTGGTTTGTAAGGTGGTGGAGGTACATAAGGTTCCTTCTTTTCTAGGGTTTCCTTATTACTCTCTTCCTTTTCCTTAGGTTCACTTTCCTCAGTTGATTTCTTAGGGTTTTGGTTTTCTATCCTTTGATCAGACGGTCCTTCCACTTCCGTTCCACTTCTTAATATAATTGCATGAGCGTGGCTTCTCGGATTAGGTTGGGGCTGTCCAGGGAATGTACCAGTTGGGGCAGCAGTAGGTGCTTGTTGTTGGGCTACTTGTGATATTTGTGTTTCCAGCATTTTGTTATGGGTAGCCAAGGCATCTACTTTGCTTGCTAGTTGTTTAAGTTGTTCGCCAGTGTGTACATTCTGGTTTAAGAAATCTTTATTGGTTTGTTGTTGGGAAGCTATAAAGTTTTCCATCATGATTTCCAAGTTAGATTTCCTAGGGGCGTTATTGTTAGGCATGGATGGGTTCGGTTTCTGATATCCCGGAGGTATAGCTGGGGCTTGATTTTGAGACTGTCCAGGTGCGTACAAAGCATTATTACTCTTATACGAAAAGTTTGGATGGTTCTTCCAATTTGAGTTATAGGTATTCGAGTAGGGGCTTCCTTGAGCATAGTTTACTTGCTCTGCTTGGATTCCTGTCAAGAGTTGACAATCCGTAGGAGTGTGACCTTGGATTCCACAGACCTCGCAATTCTGAGTTATAGCAACCACGGCGGCTGGAGGTGATACATTTAAACTTTCAATTTTCTGGACCAAAGCATCCACTTTTGCATTAACGTGATCAAGGTTACTTATCTCGTACATGCCAGTTTTCGTTTGAGGTTTTTCCACCATTGTTCGTTCGGTTCCCCACTGATAGTGGTTTTGGGCCATGCTTTCGATAAGCTGGTAGGCATCAGCATAAGGTTTGTTCATTAGTGCACCACCTGCAGCGGCGTCTATTGTTAACCTTGTGTTGTACAAGAGACCATTATAAAATGTGTGAATTACTAACCAGTCTTCCAAACCATGGTGTGGGCAAAGTCTCATCATGTCTTTGTATCTTTCCCATGCTTCGAAAAGAGACTCGTTGTCTTTCTGTTTAAATCCGTTTATCTGGGCTCTTAACATAGCTGTTTTGCTTGGCGGAAAATATCGAGCAAGAAAAACTTTCTTCAACTCGTTCCATGTGGTGACTGAGTTGGAAGGAAGAGATTGAAGCCATCTTCTAGCGCTATCTCTTAATGAGAAAGGAAAAAGACGAAGTCGAATTGCCTCTGAAGTGACACCATTAGCTTTAACAGTATCAGCGTATTGGACAAATACGGATAAATGAAGGTTTGGATCCTCGGTAGGATTTCCAGAGAATTGGTTCTGTTGCACAGCCTGCAACAGCGAAGGTTTAAGTTCGAAGTTGTTTGCTTCGATTGCGGGTGGAGCAATACTTGAATCTGGCTCATCTTGCGATGGAGCGGCGTAATCTCTAAGAGCACGAGCTGGTTCTGCCATCTCGGTTATCGAAGGAAAAAGGTTTTTGAAATCAGGAAGTTCTATAGGAGGGAGATTGTTTGCAGCACGATATTCCCGAATTCGTCGTAGGACTCGGAGATATAATTCGATATCGTTGATTCGTAAATAGAGCGGTTCGCCTTGAGAGCGAGTGCGTGGCATACAAATCAACGAAAGAAAGAATAGAAGAAAAAGAAACCTTAGTCTCTACAGCGTAACGGAAGAGTTACGATATCGATTAAATAAAAGTCCCCGGCAACGGCGCCAAAAACTTGATCGCGACTTTATGAGTCGAATTTGGGGTACAAACTGCAAGTGCACAGTTCTATCGCGTAGTTTTAAAAGATATCGATCCCACAGGGACTTATGAATCGATATACCGTTATCTAAGGTCACTTCGTAAAGCTAAGGTGAACAATGTTTGATTGTTTGGGGGAAAGCTAAAAACTAAACTAAGATCTAGATTAAATATTAATAAAGCAGATATCGGTATGTAGTTCGTCGTAATTAGGGAATCAATCTTTGTCGGTCTCTTGGTTTTAAAATAAATCTTTTCAGTTGACTTTATTGATTAAAAGTTTTATCTCAAACTCTCGCTCTGTTGAATAAACCATGATTTTATGTTAATGTAGCTGTCACTTATAATTAAGTCAAAAACCATTTTTTGAAAGCAATACAGTCCATAGAAACTCTTTTCAAGAAAACACTGACCGTTTAAACACCCTTATCTCAAACTCTCGCTCTGTTGACTTAGGTTATATAATTAAATTCGAATGCTTAACTCTCGTCCTCACATTCAATCTTTAAAAATACTTTTTGGAAAGGATCGGAATTTAATTAACTCTAAAACTTGCTCTCGCCCTGATCTAGAATTAATGTCTAATTTACACTGTCCAGTTAAAACCTCAAACTCTCGCTCTATTGATTTTAACTTCTTTATGTCTTTTACTTTCGTAAAAACCTTTGTTATTAAACCTGTAAATTGAGGCCGTAAAAAGAGTGATTTTAATTCTAAACTTAATTTAACCGACTTAGTTTTGATTCCTTATTCCGCTTACTTTACATACCGATATCTAAGCGAATTAGCCAGACATGCTAAACAAACTAAAATACTTATCATGCATAAACAGACTCATCCCAGGCAGATAATATAAATAAATAATAAAACAAAGCATTAAATAATAATTAAAGAACCTGAATGAGTTAAACAATAGTCTTGAACACTCCACCACAAGCCGGTAGGATTTGTTCTTGGATTCTTCAATTAAACAACAAAACAAAACGAAGGAAATAAAAACTGGATTCTAACGTAAGGTTAGATCCGGTAAAAAGGTGCACAATAGTTTCCGGTGTAGAAACTATTGCACGAAAAGAATTAACTAAATGCTAAAAAGGAAAAAGGAAAATAAAAATTGCAAGAGAGATAATGTAGAACTCGTAAAAATAATAAAGAAACAATAATGTTAAGTTGCTGGAAAAGAAAATATGCAAAAGCGAAAACGGCAAAGGAAAAAATGTGGAAAAGCTTCGGAACCCCTTTTTGGTTTTGCAAGTGGCTATTTATATATGTTTGAGTAACCGCTTCCGCTGCCAAAAAGATCTTCAACGTGCATAAAAGCATGGCGTGGATATAGGGCTCAACACTCCTCAACGTCTCCTCAACGTCTCTGAGGCGTTCCTTGCGCCAAAAATGTAGGGGAATGGTGTGACGTTCGTCACACCATGTGTGACGTCCGTCACAGGAGTGTGCAAGGCGTGACGCTCGTCACAGCCTCTGTGACGTCCGTCACATGCACGGCACCTGCGTTTTGTGTTTTGGGTTGGGCTTTGACATTTGGTTCATTTTCTTTCCTTTTTGCACCTCCTTTTCTTCCATTTTTACTTGTGCTTCAAAATAAGCCACCTGAGGCAAATAGGAAGAAAATACCGCGTAATATCTAATAAAATGAAGTGAACTGAAATAAATAATAATAAAATTTAATTGAATTAAGTCCTAAAATATGATATAATTTCGTGTTATCACCTCGCAATCTTTCGATTTGAGAAACATGATGTCCTCATCAGGGAAGTCGAACCTCATAGGTTGGTAATCATCAATCGGTTGCTCTGCAAGATAGTCTGACAAGACACTTCCTTTGATGGCCTTTTGTGAAGTGTATTGGATGTCATATTCTGTTAATATCATTTGCCACCTAGAAACCCTTCCGGTAACCGCTGGCTTTTCCAAAATATACTTGACTGGATCCATTTTTGATATCAATAGAGTCGTGTGAGTCAACATATACTATCTTAGTCGGCGAGCAGCCCATGCCAAAGCGCAGCAAGTTTTCTCGAGCAGTGAGTATCTTTGTTCACAGTCGGTAAACGTTTTGCTAAGGTAGTATATTGCATGCTCTTTTCGACCTGACTCGTCATGCTGACCGAGCACACAACCCATTGACCTTTCTAACACAGTCAAGTACATGATCAACGGTCTTCCCTCTACTGGAGGCATTAGAATCGGAGGCTCCTGCAAATACTCTTTTATTCTTTCAAAGGCTTTCTGACAATCATCGTTCCACCTGACCTCTTGCTCTTTTCTCAACATTCTGAACAATGGCTCGCATGTCGCTGTAAGATTAGATATGAACCTTGAAATGTAGTTCAATCTGCCCAGGAAGCCACGAACCTCTCTTTCTTGTCATCTTCGGTACCAATGTGGACGGTCTCAATCACCTCCTGATAAGGTTTAATAGCTCGGTCCTCCTATTTCAACAACCTGGCTAACTCTTTAGGCAATTCACGATCTTCCTCAACCCCTTCTTCGGCTTGATAGATAGGATTGTCGAAGTCATACTTGGCCATAGCAGTGTCGTTAGCAGTGAGATCCAGGTGATCCTCTCTTCATGATGGAGGATCATGCTTTACTTTAGGACGAGATTTTTGGGAAGAATAACGAAAAAGAAACATTGCCATTTCTATTGTAAAAGTAATTTTTTTGAAAGAAAGAGAACACAAGATTGTTTGCAAAAGCTGTCCTTTATTGATGATGAAAATAATTGCGAAATGCGACTAAATGGATGACCCTACAGATGAGTCATTACACCTTGGGAAAAGTGTAAGACTTTATTATGCATGTAATAAAAGGAAAACAATAAAAATTACTCCTTCAGTAGAGTAACCCGGACGACTTTTTCAGACGACCAATTGTTGAGCTTTTCTCCCGGGACACACGGGTGAATCCAGCTATCTGAGTCACAGTCGCTGTCAGCCTTGTCTTTATCTGCAGCATTGACGATGTGGGGAGAAACCAAACCCCCTCTGGAAAAAGTACCGGCTTCATTCTCCTGAGACCCCGGAGTAAACCCCAATCCAAACTTGTCTTCTTTGATGATTGGCTCCACAAAATTGCCCCAGCCTTGGGCATTGCCAGCTTTAACCACTTCAACAGCTTGCTTGTATGAAGAGATAGAAGTCCCGACCTTCTCAGACTTAGGTGAAAAGACAGCTTCGGGCGCGACCTCACTGACGTTTATGGCTTCGAAGCCCTGACACAGCATCTCATGCATCTCGCCATCCATCTCCACGTACTTAAATGTAGACAGGTGGCTAACAAAAATATCCTCTTCACCACAGACAGTGACGACCTGACCTTCTAGTTCATATTTGAGCTTCTGGTGGAGAGTAGAAGTAACAACATCGGCAACATGAATCCAGGGCCGTCCTAGCAGACAGCTATAGGCAGGCTGGATATCCATCACATAAAAGGTGCTCTTGAACACCTGCGGTCCAATCTTAACTGGCAACTCAACTTCGCCACAAACAGTTCTCTTAGAGCCATCAAAAGCCCTCACAACTAAATTGCTTGGCCTTAGGATGATGTCATCGCAATCCAACTTCATTAAGGCTTTCTTTGGAAGAACATTCAGAGAAGAGCCTGTATCAACCAAAACATGGGAAAGCACCACCCATATGCATTCCATTGTGATATGCAAGGCTTTGTTGTGATTCCTGCCCTCAGATGTCAGGTCATAATCGGTGAAACCTAGCCCATGGCTAGCGTTTACATTTGAAACTACCGACTCCAGCTGGTTAACGGTTATCTCTGGTGGAACATAGGCCATATTCAGTACTTTCAACAAGGCTGCTCTGTGCGCCTCAGAGCACATCAATAATGAGAGAATGGAGATCTTTGAGGGTGTCTGATTTAGCTGGTCGACTACCTTGTAGTCACTTTTCTTGATAATCCTCATGAACTTATCCACTTCCTTCTCGAATGCGGTCTTAGGAGGAGCTTCCTCAGTAGTAACCTCTTCGGTGGCTACCTGTCTTCCTTTAGCCTTGGCAGCTGCCTCAGCTTCAGTATTCGTGCGCAATGTTGATGGTGAAAATAGGCGTCCACTGCGAGTGAAGCCACCAACTCCTCCAACATTGTCTACAGCAGAGCTACCAATGTCAGTGTCTTCTTCATTAACTTTCTGCCCCTGGAAGTAGATATCAGCCCCATAGTGCCACGGGATAGCACTGTCTTTCTCATACGGAACAGGTCCTGCCACCGTGATGGTGACCAGACTAAACAAAGCTGGTTGAGGGCCGTCAGAGTAAATTGTAACTGGTGTTGGACTTTCGATGTTCACCGTTGCTGGTGCTGTACTTTCTGGGAAATATATTGTTGTCGGAGCGGGTCTCTCGGGAACATATATTTCTTCAGGAGTGAAATAAATCGTCACTGTCGACACATCATTCTTCGCTAGACGGGTCTGATCGAACTGAAGACAACCTTCATCTATCAGTTGCTGAATACCCCTTCTCAAACTGTCACATCCGTTCTCGGCAACTTGACAATTTCTGCACTCTTCCCCACAGCCCGGGAAAATCTGTCCTTTCAAGAGTCGGTTTTTGACCACCGATAACGAAGTCTTCACCTTAGTCACATCAGAAACCAAATTCAAAGTTTCCCCACTATCAACAACATTAATCCTCTGCCCGCCGTGGGCTGGCATCGGGTTTTGGATAACATTAGGCACCGGGGAAAAATTGATAGCCTGGGCATCTCTCAAATCTTGCACCTTTAGCTGAAGAGCCTTGCAATTATCTGTAGTATGGCCAGGTGCGTTGGAGTGAAAAGCACATCTGGCGTTGATATCATAACCTCTAGGAAAATTATTGGGATCGATTGGTGGAGCCAGAGTTCTCAATGTAACCAAATTCATGTCAATCAGCCTGGGAAGTAACACAGAATAAGGCATTGGGATTGGCTCAATGACCCGGTCCGTCTGCCTTGGACGTTGTTGATAGTGTCTCTGCTGACCCGGATTACCTCCTTGTTGTTGATTGTTGTACCTGGGTTGCTGTTGCGGATGATACTGCGGTTGTTGTTGTTGTTGAGGAGCAGGTGTTGGAATAGTGACTGCGGCCACTTGATCTTGATAATAATTAGGGCGTCCTCTGCCCCTGCCTCTGCCGGCATACACAACACTTGTCTCGCCTTCTCTTCTTCGCTGACCATTACCAGCAAACGATTTCTTGGGACCTGACGAGCTGGAAGCATTATTGTCTTGAATTCGGCCCATCTTCAACAGACTCTCGATTCTTTCTCCAACAATTACTATCTCTGCAAAGCTGATTGACGGGCAAGCAGCCAATCTCTCAATATAATTGCCTTGAAGAGTGTTCATGAACATGTCCGCCATCTCCCTTTCAGACATAGGGGGTTGGACGGACGCAGCAATCTGTCTCCAATGCTGAGCATATTCTCTAAAGGTCTCCTTGGCAGTCTGAGACATTCCTTGTAACAAGGTCCGATTTGGAGCCATGTCCAAGTTGTATTGATATTGCTTGACAAAAGCCTCTGCCAAGTCTTTCCAGCTCTTGATGGTAGTACGAGACAAATGAGAATACCGTTCATGAGAAGCTCCAGTTAGACTGTCTTCAAAATAGTACATCCACAGCTTTTCATCTTCCGTGTGAGCTCCCAACCTTCCCAGATAAGATTGGAGATGAGTGCGTGGGCAAGAAGCCCCATTGTATTTCTCAAAAGTAGGGGGTTTGAACTTGTGAGGAGTCCTTACTCCCTGAACCAGACCAAGATTTGTGACATCAAAACCTAAGGAATTTTGAGACTCCAAAGATTTGAGCTTCTCAGCAAGCTCATCCATACGGCGAGTGGTCTCGTGAGCTTCGTCGTGCAAAGAGAATTGATCATACTGATAATCTTCAGTAACGGGGCGTCCGTTAATCCGAATTCCTTGATTCACATTGTACCTTCTGCCAATACCATTTCCAACATTTCTCGTGTTGCCAACATTACCCGGGTTTCCATCAGCATTTGTGTTACCCGCGTTACCAGTGTTCATAGGGTTATCAGTGTTTCCCTCAACGTTTGGTATCTCTACCTCTGGGTCGGGCCTCGGTTGTTCAACCAATTCCCTCAGCTTTTCCTGGCCTTCTGCCATACCAGTCATCAATGTCATGAACTGATCCATCCTTTCACGCATATCAGCCAGCTCTTTCTGTACTTGGTCCATCGCTAGTCGTGGACGATTTTCCTTTGTCGGGTACCTGTGGACTCGCTTGGGACCAATAATGCCTGAGACAGGGAACAAACATTAGACACTGCGGTGACACCTGCAAAACAAACAAGGGTTAGTATGCATGGTATGCGATGCACTGCTTATTCAATTTCAAGGCACCCCCCTTTTGAAAGGGAATACCCTGCAAATGAATAAGCATGAGATGTTGGATGCAAATATGCAGATGATGTTATGCAATGCAAAGGCATGTCAATCAGGATTGCTGGATCCGCTTGAACATTTGTCAGGTTGCACTGCCTGGAGAAAACCACTGAGGAATATAATACCGGATCAACACTTCGACATGAACTCGGAACCAGGAACCATAAAACACAGTCATCAACTCAGAACCCATACTTCAGAACCAACGGTCACCAACAAGAATCGAACAATAGTCACCAACAGAACAAGTCACCATCAGTACCTGTAAATGATTCATTCCCGCCCCACTCACGGGTGTAATCTAGGCCAGGGTAAAGTCAAGAGAAACGCAGGATAAACAATCCTTTCAAGAATATCATCATATGCACACCAGGTGTATGCAACGATAATACCCCATCAGAATCTGAATTGCTCGTGATACCATGTTCCGCTAAGTGGCGCCATACCACCCGCTTCCCATGAATCACTCTATTCCTAGGTGCCCTAAAGTTCACTCATAGCCTGTGTATTGGGCTTATCTCTCATAGAACATCCCATCCCAACAAACAGAACCAGCAGATACAGCAATCATATGTACACAATGCAATAAAGCAGGTAAATGCTGAAAGATAAATAATTGTACAACAGAATAAACACCCAACAAACAAGAAACCTACAAAAGCTAGGAGGTACTCGCTTAGGGAAACCTTATACGTCCACAGCAGAGTCGCCAGCTGTCGCAACCTCAAAAATACAGGAGTGCGAAAAAACAACCGGCGAAAAAGAAAATGACAGAAGAGTCGCCACCGTGTGTTATTTATCCCAAAGGAGGGAAAGGAAACGCTCGAAGTAAACCTGAAAAAAGGAAAGGAAAAGACAAGGTCTCGCAACCAAATCTTGGGTTCGGGAGTCGATTATGCGAAGGGAAGGTATTAGCACCCCTACGCATCCGTAGTACTCTACGGGATCCACTTTTGTTGTTCTTGTCTAAAGGGTGTAGGTTTATCTAATGTACTATTTACTAAAAGGGGGGTCAAAAGAAAATGACTCGCACGGATGTCGCATCCACTGCATACGTATCTCATATGAATATGAGAATCAGAGTCTTCGTAGCTCGGCTGCCTAGGGGTTAAGGGGAAATGTGCAAGGCAAGACATCGCGTCTTATGCCTACGTATCTCATCTGGAATGAGAATCAGAGCAAGCTGTAGTTCGGCTAACTCCGGGGTAAGGGTTGTGTTTTGGGGTGAACGACGTTACTACGCAATCTACCGAATGCTCGACCTTTGGAGACTTACTCGTCTGTAGTAGAAGGAGTAAATGTGTTCTTAGGAGAAGAAAAATCAATGAGTTGTTGGTGTTTTAGGGATGCTTATGCAAAAAGGCAGTCCTAGACGAAGGAACCGCGCTACCATAATTGACATGCAAACGGGAGACTATACGAAGCTTAGCAATCCTATGGGGAGACGATCACAACATACAAAACAAACATGCATAAAGTAAACACGCCAGCAAGGGGGCTCAAACATACATGGGTAGGGCTTTAGTCAAGAGGGGTCATATCAACCTCGACAAACAAGCCATGGAAAGGTAATCAAACGGGCTCTTAACCACTGACATTGACCGTCAGGGTGAGCAGATCGAAAGGGTAATGAGGATAAGACCTCATAGCTCTTAACCCTGGACAGGGCGAGCTCATGACAAGGCGTGGGGGTTCAGAAAGGTGGAACCCTCTCCACTGACCGACCAGACAAAATATCTTGGGCTTTTGTTCTGAAGCATCGACAAGTAGTGTGATCTTAGAGAACGACGCACTGAATAACGGGGGATTGACTACTAATCCCTTTTATCCGTCAATTGCCTCTCCGTGGAGGTCTTTAGGCACAAAAGTAAACACACGAAAACATTGCCTCCTATCGAGGTCTTCCAGCTAAGAAAGCGGTAAAATGCGGGAAAAATAAAGGGATCGAGAGATCTACCGTACGGATAAAGATCCGAAGCAACTACAATTAAGAAATAAGAAACCCAAAGACTCTTCCAAGCTAAACACCATCAAAGAAAGCGAGTCAGTACAGGTAATCGGAATAGACCTCCAGGTGGTATGCCACAAATGAAGTGGAATACCAAGTAAGCCATCTCTGCAAGAGTATGTGAGCCCTCACAAAAACTCAACAAACAGGTTAGAGTAACAGGATGGAATTAGGAGAAAACAATGCCATAACAAATACAAAACAGGTTAGAGCAAACAGAAAAAGGGCAACTGCTGTCACGCTCGCTACTGCTTCGCCTAGCGAAGGCTTAGCGAAGCTTCGCTATAGGCTCGCCCAGCGATGGTGCTAGCGAACGCCTGCGGGTTCTGGATTTCCCATGGTTAACAGTACGATTTTAGGGACTCCAAACCATATGGTCTCCCTTTCAGAAACCAAGTGATCAAACATTCAAGGTATTGTTTACACATTCATGCATATCTGAACCCGTGGGCAAAAACCTAACGATAATACTTCACATATTCAGAGTATTCAAATTAAAAGCATAGAGTAATGGGAATAAGGGCAAACCTGATTAGAGAGATCAATTAGAATCGAAAGGCACGGCTGGGTTTGCAAGGCAAGGTTAGGGTTTGCGTGAGATGGAGGAGAAAAAGAGAGAGAAAAAAGTATTCCTATTACCCTGGCAGAGGAGAAGAGCTAAGAGAATTCAGAGCAACCTCCAGACAGCTCTGAAAAGTTCACTCTGACTCACACACTTTTTTTTCTCACGCAAACCCTGACATTGCTTTGCCAACCCAGCCGTGCCTTTCGATTCTAATCGATCCCTCTAATCAGGTTTGCCTTATTCCTATCATTTTATACTTCTAATTTGAATACTCTGAATGTATGAGGTATCGTTAGGTTTTTGCCCACGGGTTTAGATATGCATGAATGTGTAAACAATGCCTTGAATGTTTGATCACTTGATTTCTGAAAGGGAGACCATAGGGTTTTGAGTCCCTAAAATCGTACTGTTATCGACGGGAAATCCAGAACCCGCAGGCGTTCGCAAGCACCATCGCTAGGCGAACCTGCAGCGAAGCTTCGCTAAGCCTTCGCTAGGCGAAGCAGTAGCGAGCGTGACAGCAGTTGCCTTTTTTTTCTTTTCTGTTTGCTCTAATCTGTTTTGTGTTTGTTATGGCATTGTTTTCTCCTTATTCCATCCTGTTACTCTAACCTGTTTGTTGAGTTTTTGTGAGGACTCACATACTCTTGCAGGGATAGCTTGCCTGGTATTCCACTTTATTTGTGGGATACCACTTGGAGGTCTATTCCGATTACCTGTACTGACTCGCTTCCTTTTATGGTGTTTAGCTTGGAAGAGTCTCTGGGTTTCCTTATTTCTTTAATTGTTGTTACTTCGGATCTTTATCCGTACGTAGACCTCTCGATCCCTTTACTTTTCCCGCATTTTACCGCTTTCTTAGCTGGAAGACCTCGATAGGAGGCAATGTTTTTGTGTGTTTACTTTTGTGCCTAAAGACCTCCAAGAAGAGGCACCAGTGCTAAAGACCTCCACGGAGAGGCAATTGACGGATAAAAGGGATTAGTAGTCAATCCCCTGTTATTCAGTGTGTCGTTCTTTAAGATCACACTACGTGTCGATGCTTCAGAACAAAAGCCCAAGATCTTTTGTCCGGTCGGTCAGTGGAGAGGGCTCCACCTTTCTGAACCCCCACGCCTTGTCATGAGCTCGCCCTGCCCAGGGTTAAGAGCTATGAGGTCTTATCCTCATTACCCTTTTGATCTTCTCACCCTGACGGTCAATGTCAGTGGTTAAGAGCCCATTTGATTACCCTTCCATGGCTTGTTTGTCGAGGTTGATATGACCCCTCTTGACTAGAGCCCTACCCCTGTATGTCTGAGCCCCCTTGTTGGCGTGTTTACTTTATGCATGTTTGCTTGTATGGTTTGATCGTCTCCCCATAGGATTGCTAGGCTTCGTATAGTCTCCCATTTGCATGTCAATTAAGGTAGCGCGGTTCCTTCGCCTAGGACTGCCTTTTTGCATAAGCATCCCTAAAACACCCCAACTCATTGATTTTTCTTCTCCTAAGAACACGTTTACTCCTTCTACTACAGGCGAGTAAGTCTCCAAAAGTCGAGCATCCGGTAGATTGCGTAGTAACGTCGTTCACCCCAAGACACAACCCTTACCCCGTAGTTAGCCGAACTACGGCTTGCTCTGATTCTCATTCCAGATGAGATACGTAGGCATAAGACGCGATGTCTTAGCGAGCACACTTCCCCTTAACCCATAGGTAGCCGAGCTACGAAGACTCTGATTCTCATATTCAGATGAGATACGTATGCAGTGGATGCGACATCCGTGCGAGACATTTTCTTTTGACCCCCTTTTTAGTAAATAGTACATTAGATAAACCTACACCCTTTAGACAAGAACAACAAAAGTGGATCCCGTGGAGTACTACGGATGCGCAGGGGTGCTAATACCTTCCCTTCACATAATCGACTCCCGAACCCAAGATTTGGTTGCGAGACCTTGTCTTTTTCTTTCCTTTTTCCAGGTTTACTTCGAGCGTTTCCTTTCCCCGCTTTGGGATAAATAACGCACGGTGGAGACTCTTCTGTCATCTCTTTTCTCAACGGTTGTTTTTTCGCATACTGTATTTTTTAGGTTGCGACAACTGACGACTCTGCTGTCGCAACCTGAAAAATACAGGAGTGCGAAAAAACAACCGGCGGAAAAGGAAATGACAAAAGAGTCGCCACTGTGCGTTATTTATCCCAAAGGAGGGAAAGGAAACGCTCGAAGTAAACCTAAAAAAAGGAAAGGAAAAGACAAGGTCTCGCAACCAAATCTTGGGTTCGGGAGTCGATTATGCGAAGGGAAGGTATTAGCACCCCTACACATCCGTAGTACTCTACGGGATCCACTTTTGTTGTTCTTGTCTAAAGGGTGTAGGTTTATCTAATGTACTATTTACTAAAAGGGGGGTCAAAAGAAAATGACTCGCACGGATGTCGCATCCACTGCATACGTATCTCATTTGAATATGAGAATCAGAGTCTTCGTAGCTCGGCTGCCTAGGGGTTAAGGGGAAATGTGCTCGGTAAGACATCGCGTCTTATGCCTACGTATCTCATTTGGAATGAGAATCAGAGCAAGCCGTAGTTTGGCTAACTACGGGGTAATGGTTGTGTTTTGGGGTGAACGACGTTACTACGCAATCTACCGGATGCTCGACCTTTGGAGACTTACTCGCCTGTAGTAGAAGGAGTAAACGTGTTCTTAGGAGAAGAAAAATCAATGAGTTGTTGGTGTTTTAGGGATGCTTATGCAAAAAGTCAGTCCTAGACGAAGGAACCGCGCTACCTTAATTGACATGCAAACGGGAGACTATACGAAGCCTAGCAATCTTATGGGGAGACGATCACAACAGACAAAACAAACATGCATAAATTAAACACGCTAGCAAGGGGGCTCAAACATACATGGGTAGGGATTTAGTCAAGAGGGGTCATATCAACCTCGACAAACAAGCCATGGAAAGGTAATCAAACGGGCTCTTAACCACTGACATTGACCGTCAGGGTGAGCAGATCGAAAGGGTAATGAGGATAAGACCTCATAGCTCTTAACCCTGGATAGGGAGAGCTCATGACAAGGCGTGGGGGTTCAGAAAGGTGGAACCCTCTCCACTGACCGACCGGACAAAAGATCTTGGGCTTTTGTTCTGAAGCATCGACACGTAGTGTGATCTTAAAGAACGACACACTGAATAACGGGGGATTGACTACTAATCCCTTTTATCCGTCAATTGCCTCTCCGTGGAGGTCTTTAGGCACAAAAGTAAACACACGAAAACATTGCCTCCTATCGAGGTCTTCCAGCTAAGAAAGCGGTAAAATGCGGGAAAAATAAAGGGATCGAGAGATCTACCGTACGGATAAAGATCCGAAGCAACTGCAATTAAGAAATAAGAAACCCAAAGACTCTTCCAAGCTAAACACCATCAAAGAAAGCGAGTCAGTACAGGTAATCGGAATAGACCTCCAGGTGGTATCCCACAAATAAAGTGGAATACCAAGCAAGCCATCTCTGCAAGAGTATGTGAGCCCTCACAAAAACTCAACAAACAGGTTAGAGTAACAGGATGGAATTAGGAGAAAACAATGCCATAACAAACACAAAACAGGTTAGAGCAAACAGAAAAAGGGCAACTGTTGTCACGCTCGCTACTGCTTCGCCTAGCGAAGGCTTAGCGAAGCTTCGCTACAGGCTCGCCCAGTGATGGTGCTAGCGAACGCCTGCGGGTTCTGGATTTCCCATGGATAACAGTATGATTTTAGGGACTCCAAACCATATGGTCTCCCTTACAGAAACCAAGTGATCAAACATTCAAGGTATTGTTTACACATTCATGCATATCTGAACCCGTGGGCAAAAACCTAACGATAATACCTCACATATTCAGAGTATTCAAATTAAAAGCATAGAGTAATGGGAATAAGGGCAAACCTGATTAGAGGGATCAATTAGAATCGAAAGGCACGGCTGGGTTTGCAAGGCAAGGTTAGGGTTTGCGTGAGATGGAGGTGAAAAAGTGTGTGAGTCTGAGTGAACTTTTCAGAGTTGTCTGGAGGTTGCTGTAGATTAGTTCGTAGGTCACCTTTTTCTCTCTCTTTTTCTCCAGGGTTTTGTTCTACTGAAACTCTAGTATTTATAGCCTGATATTGGTGGCTTTGTGGGCTCAAATGAGGGTAACTCAAGCCCATGACTTTCTGTTATATTTTCAGAAATGCGCGCGCTTCGCCTAGCGAAGGATCTGCTCGCCTAGCGAGCATGACAGTTCTCTTTGCTAAGCGAACCATTCTGCTCGCCTAGCGAGCATGACAGTTCTCTTCGCTAAGAGAACCATTCTGCTCGCCAATAGAACCATTCTGCTCGCCTAGCGAGCATGACAACTCAGAGACAGATTCTTGCTCCTTCAGGATTAGCACTCGGAATGGTGAATAGGCCCCATTTAAACCTGTTGGAAGTAACTCAAGTCTTTTCCTTGTGTTGACTGATCACCCGGATAGAACCCACAAAGTTGTTGGTGTAAGCCCTAGAGGCCAATACTTTTGGTACTTGTATCGAATTATTTATTAATAATAAAAGGCTTTTTCTTTATTACGTTTGTTTAATAAAGTCCCTAGAATAGCTAGTCTGTTTAATGTATCAAGTATGACTTAATCATGAGATCACATTAAACATAAGGACACTATTCTTAAAGTATCCGTAGTCGAGCTTTAGTGTGAAGTGGGATAACATTAAAGCATTAAGACTATTATGTTTGTAGACTGATGATCACATCTCATGGATCATGGATAAAGAGTTATCAAGTCTTAAACATAGGTATGAATATTAGGAGTAATACTTATACCGGATTGACCCGCTATGAGAATACTATATAGAAAGTTATGCAAAGTGTCATAAGTTATTCTCATGGTGATAATAGTGTATTCCACTCTTCGACCTGAAACCACTATGGACCCTAGATGTAGAGTCGAGTTCTTTATTGTTGATCCAACGTTGTCCGTAACTGGATAACCATAAAGACAGTTAATGGGTACTCCATAAAGCATGCTGAGGGACATGAGTGTCCTAGATGGAATTTGCCCATCCTGCGTAACAGGATAAATGTCTATGGGCCCAATATTGAACTGAACAAGGATGACACGGTCTATGCCTTGTGTTCAATATAGACATAAGGGCAAAAGGGTAATTATACACATAAGTATTATGACAGAAGGAATTGTCAGATCACATGACATTTTCGTGTCTTGGGTAGCAGTGATGTGTTGCTAGATACCGCTCACTGCTTATCTGAACCCGTGGGCAAAAACCTAACGATAATACCTCACATATTCAGAGTATTCAAATTAAAAGCATAGAGTAATGGGAATAAGGGCAAACCTGATTAGAGGGATCAATTAGAATCGAAAGGCACGGCTGGGTTTGCAAGGCAAGGTTAGGGTTTGCGTGAGATGGAGGTGAAAAAGTGTGTGAGTCTGAGTGAACTTTTCAGAGTTGTCTGGAGGTTGCTGTAGATTAGTTCGTAGGTCACCTTTTTCTCTCTCTTTTTCTCCAGGGTTTTGTTCTACTGAAACTCTAGTATTTATAGCCTGATATTGGTGGCTTTGTGGGCTCAAATGAGGGTAACTCAAGCCCATGACTTTCTGTTATATTTTCAGAAATGCGCGCGCTTCGCCTAGCGAAGGATCTGCTCGCCTAGCGAGCATGACAGTTCTCTTCGCTAAGCGAACCATTTTGCTCGCCTAGCGAGCATGACAGTTCTCTTCGCTAAGAGAACCATTCTGCTCGCCAATAGAACCATTCTGCTCGCCTAGCGAGCATGACAACTCAGAGACAAATTCTTGCTCCTTCAGGATTAGCACTCGGAATGGTGAATAGGCCCCATTTAAACCTGTTGGAAGTAACTCAAGTCTTTTCCTTGTGTTGACTGATCACCCGGATAGAACCCACAAAGTGTCTTGGATGATGCTCAAGCTTTTTGGATCTGATCCTGATTGACATGATGAAATGCAATATGAAATGTTAAATGACCTAAAAATGAATGCATGAATGAGGAGGGCAAATTTTGGGGTGTTACACATCCAAACACAAAAAATGTAAATAACTTGTATATTCTCTTCTCATCTCTTCAATCATGTTTGCACAAACAAATTTTCACAAAATACCAACCTTACAACAAGTATGAAAAGGGCTCCCTAGGAGTACCTAAGATGTTTTGGGTGCTTAAAACCTTCCCATTGCGTAACCAACCCCCTTACCCCGATCTCTGACATTTTTACTAGTTTTTGATTCGATAAAACTTTTAGGTTTTTGTTCGCTTTCTAACCATTCCTTTGGATAAATAGAAGTGCGGTGGCGACTCGACTTGTATGGTTTACCTTAGATTTAGTCAATATCTCTAATGGTAACGAATACCCCGCTACATTCTCCCATTAGATTGGGCAAAATCTAGAGGTATATGTCGACAATATGATTATCAAAATACGGGAGGGGAATAGTCACACCGATGAGCTGGAGGACATCCTACAGTTAGCAAAAAGGTATGATATGTGCCTAAACCCCACCAATGCTCTTTCTGCATCCAGGCAGGGAAATTCCTAGGTTTTATGCTGATATGAGAGGGATTAAAGCCAATCCGGATAAGTCCTAGGTGATCATTGATATGAGGAACCCCGCTAACATGAAGGAAGTGCAATAACTTATTTGATGCCTTGTCTCCTATCTCGCTTCCTCTCCTGCATGGTAAAAAAAGCTTTCCATTTCTTCTCCACCCTGAGGAAAATGGAGAAGTTTGAATGGAGGGCTGAGTATGAGGAGGCTTTCTCCAAGGTCAAAGAATTTCTCACATCACTCGCGATCCTTACTCTCCTGAAGGAGGATTCGCCTTTGATCCTTTATCTCTCGATCAATGAATATGCGATGATCTCGGTCCTTATCCAAGAAATAGAAAAAGCAGAGATACCTGTGTATTTCATAAGCAAAGTGTTTAAGAGCGTTGAGACACACTACTAGAAGATCGAAAAAATAGTGTTGGTCATTGTTACGCCGACGAGAAAACCCAGACCATATTTCTAGGGACACACTATCTTGGTAAAGACCAAATATCCCATCCGATGATTTATGAAGAAACCCGACCCAACATGAAGGATGGTTTCTTGGTCAGTAGAGGAAAAATCTTGCTTCCTGGTTAGGTTGCAACTTCCCATGTTGTGCAGGCATGACTACTTCCTTTAGCCTTAGGCCACCCTTCTACATCTTCCTCAGCTTTACCTTGGGGTTGTATCTCTTCATGGCCCTACATTTGGAGGAAAACACTCGAATATGGGTGGCTTCTCGTAGTTCGTCGATCATATCCTCCGCACATTTTAGACTTATCTTGTTTGCTTCTTCGTTGAAATGGGCATGCCTCCATGATGTTGTCTTGATCTCGACGTGAAGCATAACAGATTCCCTATAGAACATGGAAAACAAGGTTTCCTTGGTATTGGACTCTAGAATGGTATGGTAAGACTATAGTATCTCATGGAGTAGCTCTTCCCACAAACCTTTAGCATCATCAAGTTTCTTCATGAATCCTATGAGAATTACTTTATTCGCTGACTTGAATTGACTGTTGGATTGAGGGTGTACCACAGACACAAATTTTGTATGCACACCCAAGTTTTTTCAATTCAGTGACCATGATGTTGGCGAACTAGGTCCCATTGTCTGAGACAATGGCATCGAGGAGTCTGTATCGACACATAATCATCTTCCAATAAAATTTTCGTACTCTTTTTGTCGTGATTTTGTCCACTGCGTCCGCCTCTATCTATTTGGTGAAGTATTATACTCCCACTATCATGAATTTCAATTGATTTGGTCCCAAAGGGAAGGGGTCTAAGATTTCCATGCCCTATTGGTAGAATGGGTAGGGCGAGGTCGTCAGTTGGAGAAGCTTTGTTGGGGCATGGTGAAGGCCATCATGTTTCTATCATTGATTACACTTCTTAAAGAAGGTGATATTGTCTTTCATTAGCGTGGGCCACTAATACCCTGCCCTTAATAACTTGTGAGCGAGAGCTTTTCCCCTGATGTGGCTGTTGCAGACTCCCTTGTGAAGTTCTACGAGTACTAGCGCAATATCCTTATCACCTAGGAACCTGGGCATATGAGTAGTCTTCCCCATTCTGTAAAGTTTCCCTAAAAGTATGATGTACTTAGTAGCTTTTCTTTTGATCTTTCTAAGCTTCTCCCTCATCATGAGGGAGTTCGCCCAACCGTACATAGTGCAGTATGAGAGACATCCAAATGGACTTGGGGATGAGTTACAAGGAGTATGCTTCATCTGCCTCAATGCTGCGGGAGGCAAGAGTCTCCTGTATGACTGTCCTATTAAACCTCGTGACCTTTGAGGTGGATAGTTTTGACAAGAGTTCCGCCCTAAAGTTCTATTTGTAGGGGACATGTTTTACTTTAAAAGAGAGGAAACGCAAGGACAAATTTCGTACCTTCTATAGATATTTTATCAGTTAGGGCTCCTTGCCATGATATTGTTATGAGGTATGATTGGAAACTAGTTGAGATTCACTTTTGGCTTTTAAATTGATAGCTCCCATATTTAAGGTAATGATCATACCAGCAATGAGAGTCTCATATTTTACCTGATTGTTAATGGCGGTGAACTTGAACTTCAACGTCTGCTCGATAACTATATCCCATATTCCTTCGAGCATTATTCTTGCACCACTTCCTTTTACATTGGAGGCGCCATCCATAGATAATGCCCATTCTGAAGGGGGTTCTTCGTCGAAGGATGCGCTAAGCTCGACTAAATATTTGGCTAGGGCTTGAGTTTTCCTCTAACCATGGGGCCGCGAGGAGATTTAACTCCAAGGTAAAGTTAAGGGAGATGTATGAGGGTTGCCTAAGGCTAAAGGAAGTAGTCATACCTGTACAAAAAGGGGAAGCTGCAACCCTAGAAATTTAAAATCTAGATGGTCAGCCCGTTTAAACTTGTGAAAATTTATCCTCATGGGGATGTGGATCTTATTAATCAACAAAGAGTGAAAACTTACTTGGGTGATCATTTAACTAATGCAAGGACCACCATAGGTTTTGATATGATAATTCTATTTCAAGTCAGGCTATAAGACTAAAAATTAGCGGTACTAGGAGACACTATGAAGTCTTCTATTACACATGTGACTTGTCAAGAAAAGTGGTGTAATCAAGAGTAACAAGGAATAAATCCAACATGGAAATAGATAAAATGAGGTGAACAAAAAAAAGAAAAAAAAAGAAGGGAAAAAAGAGGGAATCAACAGAAGGGACAAAAACATATATGATTATGCGCGTGATTATGATACCCCGTACTCAGAATGTACAATGATGAGGCTATCTCCATAATTTTAATATACAATTATTACTAGTCTCACAGTTAACCATTGTAGTCATTATTGCAACAGTTAATTTCATCTCTCCAAATTCAAATTCAAATTCAAAGTTACCCTCTTCACATTTTTGCACTCATTATATAACCATACAACCTCCCAACCCATGATTCATTCTCTTATTTTCCTAATCTCAAACCTAGAAACTCTCTCTCTCTCTCTCTCTCTCTCTAAATAAATAAAAATTACTCCTTTATTCTCAATCCTGTCCATCTCTCAAACTTCCACCCTTTTCCTTTAGCTTTCCTTAAAATTCCAATAATGGAATATAAAGTGACAACAAGAGATACAAGACATGCACTCGTAAGAACACCATTCCTTATGTAGAATATTCTGATTTTGAATAATGTGATTCTAAAAACTTTATCAATATTGATGCTTAAAAAGAGACACACAGAGATATTTGATGCAAATAACATCCATTTTAAAAGATGATTCATCTTTGACTTGTAAGAAGAGGATCTTGGCCTTATAGACGAGGTCATGCACATTATAATTAGTCAGAGATGGAAAAGGTTCTCCAAACACTCTCTCAACTATAACACCCAGATGGTAAATTAATTTTATTCCAATCTAATTAAAAATTCTCAAAATAAGTTGGAGATGTTGGTAAGAGGAAGAATAATGCAATACTCTGAGAAAACTCTAAACATGATATTAGGAGTAAAGAAAAAGGAAGACTCTTACCAATCCCTTTTTAAAAAATTGGATAAGATTGACTTGGAAGCTATTAGAGATTCTTTATGCCTCCCAGTTACCAATTGGATTGAGACAATATAATATGCTGAAAATACTATGTTGAGAATAAATTTAAGGCCGAAACCTAAGGTTTGGTACCGATTTCTTAAACATTCTCTTATGACCACTGCACACGATGAATTAGTAAATAAAGCTAGACTAATTTTACTCCACCAGTCACAACATGCTCCCCATTAACATTTCGAAGATAATCTTTCAAAAAGGCTATGCATGTGCCTAAAGGAGCAAGGATGGGATGATATACTTCCCTTGCTTGATTACTCGACTCGGCAAGAGACATGCAGTGCATGAGAAGCACACTGTTGAAATCTCTAGCCCTCCAGTAGTTGGTAAGGATGCTATTCTACATCTGTTGAACCCCAAAGGTAAAAAAGTTCAACAAGAGACATTCCAGAAGTCGTCAGAGGCAAGCTCTTCAAAAAAAAGAGGAGCTCTTATGGGAAACTTTGCAACAAATGCAAAAGGACCAACAAGAGTTCTAAAAATTTGTGAAAGATCAATATACATGGCACAAAAGGTTATACTTTATACACAAATGGCAGGGGGGGGGGTGATGAATATTCCTCCTATCTTTCCCAAGCACATCTTAGGAGAAACCCTAAAAAAGGTTAAACAAGATCACTAGGAGCACCACCCTGCAAGGAAAGCTGAAGAAAAATGGACCTTGGAGAAGAAAATCAAGAAGGGCAAGGGTAAGAAGAAAATGTGTCTTTTGTAAAATAATTCCTGACTTTCTAGAGGAAACTTCTAGCGTGATATAAGAGATTGAAGCAGCCAAGAAAAAGAAGAAAAAAATTCCCCGACTAGAAGGGAAAGGATTCATCTAAGAAGAAAAATGGAAGAAGTACAAAGCAACAAGGGAGTTCAACATCAACGAACCAACACATGAAGAAATTACTTAAGAGATTGAAGTACTGGAAGAAGATCCTAAAAATGGAGATAAAGAATAATTGATGACTTGATAGACCAAGTTGACAAAGACAATGAGGAGGTGATTAAAAAGACATATGCTGAGAAGGACGATAAATAAGGCTAAATTGAATAGGATAAATAGTATAAAGATGTGGTTGAAGAGGAGGACAAGCTTGCTAAAACTGAACCAACCCAAAATTATAAGAGGAGGGGGGGGGGAGGGGTCATCCGTTGAGAAATCTATTATTTTGTAGGACAAATAAATAGTTGAAGAAAAAGAGCCGAAATTTGAGGAACAATGAGTATTTCACTATGAGGAACAGGTTTGACTCATTACAAGTGAGATCCCATCAGGTGAAAATATGGAGTACCTCGGAAAAGTGACTTAGAAAAGTAATGAAAGTAGAATCCCCAAAATCAAAAGAGAATAAAAAAGCTAGAAATAACCCTTTCTAAAACTGAAAGATATAGTCTTTTGCCATAGGAGAAAGGAACCAAACTAGGATTTAGACTAGCTATATTTAATAAGACTTCTGGAACGACACTAGGCATCATGGGTTACTCACACACTGGATGTAACAAAATATGACCTAAAAAGTTGAGTTGTGTTAATGGTTGAATACAACCCCCTGTAAGAATTTTGAGTTAGTGGAAATGTGTGGTTGATATTAGATTTCCTTAGACATTTATCTTTTTCCTATCTGTCGGATCACCCGAGGACTAGTAATGATTCAAGTTTAGGGGTGTGATAACTCATTATTTATGAGATATTTAGGCCCTTAATTTTTGAACTTAGTAGAAATCTTGAGGTTAATTAGAGGTAATTAGTTAGGTTTTATGGTTCTTAAATTAGTTGTAGTTCAGCACACTAGATGCTCCATTTTGTGTGTTTTATGTGTTTTGTGCATGTCTAGGAGCACTCTGGTGACAAGCTCTGACGTGTCAGGAATTTCATACCTTAAGTTAGTAGGCTCCTGAGCCAAAAGATGCTGAAAGGAATATATGATCTAAAAGTTAGAACCAGTGTGGAAAACTTGTGAAGATGGAGGAAAATGTTGATCTTGAAAGTTAAAGGGATAAGGATGAGCACTACAAAACAAAACTCTGCAGAAAAAGTTGAATGGAGTTGCAATTTTGCGTTGCCATCACTCAGCACAGTGGGCTTGTCAAGATATAAGTTGTCTCCTGTATGTGCTATGTACTACTATCAGTAATGGTACTAATGTTGGAAAAATACCTAAAAGAAAGAAGGCTATAAAAGGACCATCTTGGAGATGAAGAAGGGGGTTCGAAAATTGAGAAACTTGAGAAAAACATTTAGAAAAATATGAAAAATAAGGTTGAACCAGAGTTTGAGGCGAATTCTACCACTACCTCTCTTGAAGAATGCAGTACACTCAAGCGTGACAGAACTCGCCTTTTGATGATTGAAGATTGCAAGAAGTAGTTGTGTTGCATTTAGGTTTATATTTTCTTTTCAATATTGTTTAGAAATGTTAATCTTGAAAACTTGGTTTCCCGTGTTTTCCATGATCACCATGAGCTAAACTCCTTATGTTGAATAATGTGAATTTTAAGGCAAAGTAATCAGTTGTATGAAATGATGTAATTTTTAGTGATGCTTTTTATCATGATTTATTATTATATGTTTATTTCTTTTGCTGGTCATCTTGAAAATAGGTAAAAGTTTGTTAACGTTTGAGGAATCCTTTAACAAGTGGAACTCGTGAAAAATATGGTTGAAAATTGTGGAATATGAATATTTTCTAAATAGTTACTTTAGAAATAAAATACTACAACCATTGGGGAAAATAGAATTTACGAAAGACATGCACAAAAGTTAATGTGGGACTTAGAAATTTGTTCCCTAGTTTAATTACATTTATTTGATGTTGTAGGCATACACCATTAGATCATTTTCTGGCTTCATGTATTATGACATATCTCATCACACACACAATAGATGAAAAACATTAAATGGATCATTGCTCAACATACCTCTAACACTTGTTCAAACTCTTTTAATCTTACATCTTATTGTTTAACTCTGAATATGTGGCATAACTACCATTATTGTCTTTTACTCATGACTATTCACAAATTTTGATCTTGAGAAATTAACTTTAGTTAATTCAATCTTTGTGGGAATGATACTCTTACTCTTTTATCACTTGCTACTATTAGGCTGTGTATACTTGCAATTATATTTAATATAAATCAACTAACAAAGCCCTTAATTAAACTCTTAAAAGAGTGTATGGGGCCTTCAGCCAAGATGTCGACCAACTGTAAATGATTCGTATGGATATTCCTATTCCCAGTTTGCAACTTGACCCACATAAATTCGTTCGGGATGGAACCTTGATGGAGGAAGATTGTGTTATGCCCCTAGATGGATAGGAATGGTTTTATTTTTTGTTTAATATAGATACAATTTTGCCCTCTTACGTTTCCCTATTACATGCATGGACAACATTATCTATTTATTACCTTTCATAGTTTGTTTTTTTCTTTATGCCTCTTGTAATTTATATAGTATTCTTCATAGTCTTCATGTTGTACTATCTGGGTCATTCTTGGGTCGGTTTCTCATATTCGAGCAAGATTGTGATTTCTTCCTTTGTTGTAATTGAATTTGATTTATGTCTCAGTAAGTGGGAGCTTGCACCGTTTATATTGTCTTATCTGGGACCCTTGTTGAGTGGTAATTGAAAAGGTATTTGAAACTCGCTATAACCTGTTCCTTTGGTGAGAATTAGCATAACTGTTAAAAAATTTCATATCCCTTCCTGATCGATGATAGTCAAAGTAACGACCAAGCTTCGTTGTTACACGTCATAATATAAGGGAACCGGTGTAACTGTTAAGCTTGTCATTACCCATCCTAGTCGAGGGGAGTTGGTGCAAGTCTTCAACGTCACTTGAAACTATCCCTAACCAAAGGTGGGGTTCCTATCCCTGTCCCCAGTTTTTATACTAATTCAGGATGGACATCTCTTGGGCTCCACATTATATGCTATTGAAATGGCTAGTTCTTAAGAGGGGGTGTGTCACCTACAATTAAGCGCGATCCACCTGGTATGGTCATGTTTCAAAAAGACAATATATGACATATTATTAAGGGTTATAACATTATTTGTGTGTACAGTATTTCTTTAGGAAAGAGACCTGTTTATTTAATTTTTGAGGAGCCTTGAGGAATACTTATCTTTCACGTTATGAGGATTTGCACTTGTACCTTTGACGTTCGGTGTTAGGTAATCTGTCTTTGGTTATTTGGTAGTTGGTTTACTTTTGAGGCGATATGTGTTCATGGACTTCACACCTTGACAAGTATTTTTTTCACACTGAACTTTGGTGTTCTGGTCCCTCGGATTTTCATACTTAACCTTTAGCTTGGGAGCACAATCCAATTTTTTTCAAGTTCTTACCTCTTCCAAGTATCGAGGCAGACCTTATACCAAGTGTGTCCCAGCCTTGTAATTGAAGTCATGCATGTTTTAATGATTCGACTTGACCGAAAACTATCGGAAGATACTCAATTTCTATTTTTCAAGTGTCTGTTCCTAAGAAATAGCACTTCCTTTTGTAGAAGGTCGACAAATCTATTGGATACTTGGAGCATTTCTCCCTTCACCCCTATCTCGATTTGCAAAATAGAAATCTACTCTCATGTCTTCCTTGAGTTACATTTGGATCATTCATGTTCCTACTTTTGTTTAAGTATCCGAGTGTGACATAGCTTATCGTGACGATAGGGGTAAATACAGTTTTGATTAAGAGGTTCACGAATTATATCACAATAACATCGATTAATGGATTCTTTCGGTTTATCTTTCTGGCAAGGAGAGGTATGAAGGAGGGAGATCATTATCGTTGTAGCAACTCCTTCCTGGTTCCCTTAATTATGGTCCTTAGAATTCATTGATGGATCGAGAGGTTGGGAAGAGAATTTCCCTTGTTTGAAGTAGGGAATACAATTTTCTTCCGCTTGTGAATTATCGCACCTTGGAAAATGAGAACACG
The DNA here is from genome assembly GCF_024323335.1 of Lathyrus oleraceus. Taxonomy (NCBI): domain Eukaryota; kingdom Viridiplantae; phylum Streptophyta; class Magnoliopsida; order Fabales; family Fabaceae; genus Lathyrus; species Lathyrus oleraceus. Next base: position 148,221,893 of record NC_066580.1, read on the forward strand.
AAGCTTGCAAAGTGCAATCGCAGCTGGCAGGATGGACAAAGTCACCACCGAACTTTATTTATTTTCAAAAGGGAAAATGGGTGTTGATTATGCAAGGGGAATGTATTAGCACCCCTTAGGCATGTTGTACTCAACGGGAACCATTTAGTTAGTTGTGCATCTTAGTGTTAGCTTAGAAATGTTAGACTTCTCGAGTTATTAAGAGGGAAAAGAAAAGGACAAAAGGTTTATTTTTTATTAGGGTTCTTGACGAGACTTTGAATATTGTTCCTACGTATCTTTAGGTGCAATAGAGAACTCAAGACTTACGTAGTTCTTGGTAGAAAATGTTTGTTTGTTGGTCAACTTAGCGAAAGCTATTTTGTCGCAATCGACGAATAATAATTACTTACCCAAAACAGGAGAGGAGCAGGCGTTTGTATCACATTGAATGGATTTACAAATCAATATTCACGAGAAAACATAACTTATCTTAACTCATACGATTATGGATGAAGCATTGTCTAGCATTGTCTCGAGACAAAATATCTTTCGTGTTTGAAAAAGGTTTTGAATGAATGCAAAAAGGAAAAATGGTTTGAATGTGTTTGATATATTTTTGGGTTGGAAGTAGATTATTTATGACTTGCAAACTTTTACAACTTGGGTCTAATACTCAAAACTATGATTGGATTTTACACCTAGGTAGTTCAGTCCTTCCATTTTGTCATGAAAAACTCAAAGTTGTTAATGGTTAGTCGTTTTTGCTTGAGAAAAGAAACTTGACGTTGGATCAAGCTTTTTATTTGTGGTTATAAAAAGGTTTGAAGTGGTTTTAAGGTTTGAAAAATGATTTGAATATGGATGGAGAAAGCTTGATGTTGACGGAATGTTTTTTAAAATGGAACTTGGTGTTGACCAAGTGTTTTTATTGTTTGCAAATGTTGATTTTTTGTTTTGTTTTTGTCTATTATCTAATTAATAATGTTATTCTAACTAATGGAAAAAGTAATAAATATAATTAAAAAGATACAAATAAAGGGTGGGGGATACACTTGACAATTAGGGAATGATGAAAAAAGATTAAAAAGTAAAATAACTATAATAAAAGTAAATAATCAAAATGAATGAATATGGAATAAAGAAAATATTAACCCTAAATAAGAAAAGATGAGAATCTAGATAAGTTAAATTAAAATGGAAGTTTTTTTTTTGTGTTTTTTTATAAAAAGAAAAACTCTAAGTAACTAATTAAATAAATAAATCTAATTAATAAAATAAATATTTGTACTATTTTTCAAATAAAATCTAATCACTTTTTAAATTAATTAATGAAGTAGTTGGTTATATAATTTTTTAAATAAAAACTAGCAACAAATAAAATAAAAGAAAAAGAAAAAGAAAAAAGAAAGACAAATAAGATAGAAAAAGAAACACACGGGCCTACTGTTGGGGGTACGGCTCCAGAATGGGGCATGGATATTGAAAGAAGTTCCTGGACCTACACAGAGACCCACTCGGCCTGCCCCATGAAGCAAAGAAGAGTAACCAATAACAACAAAAAAACCTAATCCCTTCATGGGGCGACTGCTGAGTTTTAAATGCTTCTACTTTTTAAAATATAACCAGTTATTGTGACACGTGGCACCTGGAAACAAGGGAAAGCTGAGAAAAAAACTTGGGGGACACACGTCCCCAATCCCCAAAACTCTTCTTTCACACTTTCCAATTTAAAAATAAAACAAAACAAAACCAAATTAAATGGTCATTAATAAACTTAATGAAGAAATAATAAAAAACCAAAACCAAAATGAGGAACGGTTATTTCTCACACTCAGACACAACTGAACCCATCTCTCTCTCTCTCTCTCTCTCTCTCTCTCTCTCTCTCTCTCTCTCAACCGCTCTCTCGTTCCATTCTCCTTGGAAACCAAACGCTCTCTCTTTTGTTCTCCCTTCACTCTTGTTCTCCCAGCAACCATAACAAATAAAGCAAAAACAAACCTCTATATACCTCCCAATCCCCACACAAATCCAACCCAACCCCTAAATAGAAAGCTCAAACTAATCGAAGATCACAACATTTTGCAAGGAAAAAATCATGCTAAAAAATGCAGCGAATCGCACAATACAAATATGAATCACATGGTAACCAAACAATAGTCAAGCAAAAATTGAACCCTCATTCCAACAAACCCCAACCCCAAATCATTTGTTTTATTTCATCAATGCTACATTAGTAAAAATAAAGAGGTATAAAAATCAAAAATACTCGACCATACATAAAGTAAACATAGGTCTTACCAAGAAGTGAACAAAACACAAAACTCAGGTGATTCCTCATTTTTCTTTTTGATTCAACAACCTCTTCTCCTTCTTGTGAAATGAAACCTGATGCTTGTTGAATCTACTTGTTGTTGTTGTGATGAGCGTTATTCAATATGTTAGGTTTTCTTGTAAATGTTTTTTAGTATGATTTATGGCATCAGTAGTATGCATATTGGTGGTTTAAGCCTTTTTTAAATGTATCAGTGGTGTAAATTGGTGTGTAGTTAGGGCCTTCTTTCTGATGTGTGATGTGATGAGGGTTCAATGTGCGTACTTTTCTACTTTCAAGTGTATCAAATGGTTTTTAGTTTTTTTTTTTGCTTGGTGGCTAGGGTGTTTGTGTATCAAAATCTGTGTGTGATAGTTGCTTCTTATAGTGAGGATTTTTTTTGAAATTGATTAGCTGTGAACTATGGAATCTTTCAGGGTGGATAGGTAGTGGACAAAGAAATTGGAATTGAACAACTATATGTTTCCTGTTATTGCAGAATTTATGAAACACTGCTATAATAGTTGCTGCAGAACAAAAATGGATGTTGTCTTTTTTCCTCTTTGGTGAATTTACTCTGCTATTGGTACTGCAGTAACATTTTGGTTGTGATTCCAAACAGTGTTTGTTATGAATGACATTAGTTTGTGTTTTGATAGATTTGTATCTTTGTGTTATATCTTCATTGACGGCGGTGGATATTTCATGGCTTAGGTTGAAGATGGAATGACTTGAAGGGATGAATTCAAGTGCAATAATGGAGAGTTTTAAAGGTGGATTATTGGTGAAGAAAGCTTGAAGATTTGAAGACTTTGTTGTTAGGTTTTAGTTTTATGGAATTTAGACTAAAGTTTCAAATGTAGCAAAACTTCCAATGAACAAGAATCCCAAATAATGCACATTTCTTTGCCCAATCAGAAACTCATAAGTCAGACCTTAGATATCTCATTTCTTCGTTATATTTGCATCAATCTCATACTTCCTTAAATGAAGAGCATCAGCTATGACTTGAGATTTCAGAATCTCCTTTAATCCACTAAAATGAACCTTGTCAGATACGAGTATACCCAAGAGATAGGCATACTCCTCCAACATAGGCATAAGCTGATAACCGGGAAAGGTGAAGCACCAGTAGAGAGGATCATAGAACTGAACCAACACACTTAAGAGTCCTTCAACAACCTCGATAGACAGCACATCCAGAAGCTTCCCATGAGGTTCTTTGAAATCCACAGGATCAACTACAAAAGATGCAAGCTTTCTTAACTCTTTCAAATCTGGACATGTGAAACCATATTTCTTAGTGTTCTTTCGTCCACAGTCCATGGTATGAAAATATTTGCAAATACGACCTAAGTTCCTTGAATTTTTTTTGATGAATGCTATGATCTGCATGTATGCATGAATGCATGAATGCAACAATCACACACAAGGGATTACACACACGGCAAACACAAACAAAGATCAAGGTATGGATCAAGTCATTGTCAAGATCAATAATCCATTTTGGTGGATTAGGGTTTTCACCCCATCAACACCTAAGATCCATTGGTATTGATGGTAAATGATCGGATCAACCAAGAATCAACGTGTTTGTTGCGAGTCACGAGCATGGAGTCGGGTTAAGAACCATCCCAAAGGAGTGTACTAAGGATAAAAACCTGTAGAGAATATTCTAAAAAGTTCCCAGAGTTGTGATCCCATCTATCAGATATTATAGGTTTGGATGACTGACTCATCAACCCATGGTATTCTTAAGAGAAACTCGTCTGAGTGTAGTATCACGTAACAACTGTTATCAAGTCTACACTTGAACACTCTTTACACAACGTCCTAAATAGGTCAAGTCAGGTTAAATGTTCTACGATTCTCAACTTCTTGGACTCCTAGGTTAGAGAAAGTAATGCTGATCCACGACTTACTCGTGCTGCATCAGTAACTCCGAAAGGGTCTCCACTGAGTGGGGGATCTCAAGTCAACTCTCTCAGGAATGACTCCATCAAAGCTAATATTGAGTATATCCACCATTCTATCTTAGATTCCACTCAAGTTCGGATATAGAACTTATCTCACCACACAGAGATCACCAAGCACAACAGACAGGAAATATCATACATACAATATATAAAAACTATAAACATCAATAATCAACAAATATAACACACATAAAAAGTAGGCTAAACCCACTTGGGACTACTCCCCAGCAGAGTCGCCATTTTTTATTGTAGCGGTAAATTCATGACCACTGAGCTATTGTTTAACTCAACGTCAATAAAATCTGAGTTGCGACCACGCTTTTATTATTTCCAAAGTAAAAGAGAGAAAGTACGAATAAACCCAAAGATAAGAAGTTTTTAAATCAAAACTAATAAAATTTCAGAGGTTACAGGTAAGGGAGTTGGTTACACAAAGAGAAGGTATTAGCACCCAAAGTGTCCTAGGTACTCCTAGGGAGCCCTTTTTGTATGCACTTGTTTTGGTTGGAAAGATGTTTGTTTTAAAACATGAATGAGGAGATGAGAAAAGAATTCATTATTTACATTTTTGTTTGATAAGAGTTTTGGTCTTGTGCCTACGTACCAACATAAATGAGGGATTAAAACCTCGTAGTTCGGGGTAAATATTTCAGAGATGGATGGATTGATTTTAACAAAAGCTTAAATATCTTTTGTTATCAACGGGATAATACTCACCCAAACACCCACCGATAATGAGGGCCTTACAACATTTAAGAAGGAGGGATCCAACTCAGATTAAATCAACAAGTATGCCTCTAACCCCTTGTAAATAGAAATTCTTACACCCAACATATCATGGAATGGGAGAATTACATCTCAACCAAGGATAACTCAAATCTAAATGATTTATTTTTTAAAAGTTAAAAGGAAAAAGGAACCAAGTGGCCAAAATGATTAGATGAGGTGTTAGTTCTTTTTGTTTTTTTAAAATAAAGTCAATATGATTAAGTATTTTTACAAGTTTGATTAAGAAAATAGATTGAAAATCAATGGCATAATGCCAAGGTTTCTACTCATTGAAACAAGTTTAAGTTAAAAAACAACAAGCAAAGAAATTTTCAAAATGAGAGGGAGATTTTGAAATTAAAGAAGAAAGGGTGGAGATGAAGAGGTTGTCCTAGACAAGATTAAGAGTTTTGATTTAAAAAGATCTAACCCATGGGAAGCATCCACAAGACAATAGTGTCAGATAGAAACTAATTTCCTTTGGACTATCAAGAAAACAACAAAACCATAATCATCCAAGCAATTAATAAGAAACCCAATGGTATCAAATAAAGATAACCAATCATCTAAGCTAGCACTCCAAAGCAAGTTGTCTTCAATGTCCTTTATGTGTATCAGATGAAAAAAAATCCCTTGAAACATACTCAAAAAGAAAACATCAAATAATAACAATAAGACCAAAATAACAATTTAGACGAAGAGAGAGTGTATCAGATAAACCCAGTGGAGTCTCTCAAGCTTGTATCAGATGAATGGCATTGGCCATGTTTTGGTCTCAAATTAATGGCATTGGCCAAGTTTTTCTTCCATAGCTCAGGAATGTTGCTTACTCTAAGTCCATAGGTCCAAATCAAGTCACATACAAAGATCCAACAGTCCACCAATGTGTTTTTTAGTGTTTTTATTTTTTATTAAGTGTTTTAAGGTCCTAAGACCACAAACAAAATAAGATCACAAGCACAAATATATCACAAGCACAAAATCTAATGGCTCAAGTGAGCAAAAATGAAAATAACTGAAGCATAAACATAGGCCCAAGTGGGCAAAGAGCACATGACTGAAACATAAACAATTTGCATGAATATAAATGACAAGGAATGATAAAGTGCAATAATTTAAATTACATTAAAGTAAATGACAAGAAAATTAAATGTTAGTTGTCAAGTTAGTACGTTAGTTTGTGCCTTGAGGCAAATTTAGCGTTATGTTAAGCAATCGTAAGTAGGCTTATGTAGAAGCTATGCCTATCTAAGGATGATCAATAATAATGTTGGTGTTAATGCATGCTAGAGACAAGGTATCCAATACCAAGCTCTTAAAGCATACCACACACAAAAACAAGAGGGGATGTGCCTATCTTAATCAAGCTTATGTTGATTCATCTAACACAAGGTCATTGATGAATAAACTAGCTAATGATCTATGAGAAGTCATTGGACAAGAAATGATTGGGAAAGAAATGAGATGAAGATGGAGAGATGAAACGAAGAGGATCCCAAATTGGTCAAGGTATGAACCTCACTTGATCAATACCATTCATTCATCTTGAGAGATGAAGTTTTAAACTTCATCAACCTCCTAAATCCAATGGTATTGACCAAGTCAAGGTCCAATTAAACTAAGACCAAGGCCAAACAGAAGTAAGGTCAACACAAAGTCAATACAAAAGCTAACCAAAGCATTAAATCAAATAAACTATTTTCAAATAATTTAAAAATGAAGAATATAAGTTCTCAAAGATCAAAAACCCAAAACCCCTCCAAAACACCAAAGAAATGGCTAAGGGATTTATCATAGGTCAAGCAAGGTCAAAGGACCATTGTCTATTTATTTTTTGGCATTTTTCAAAAGTCAGAAGTAATTAAAAACTAATTAAAACAATTCAAAAATAATAAAATTCACCAAAAATATCAACCTTAATCCAAAAATTAATTTTAAATCAAAAGTGGGAAGAAGAAAATATTTGTGAATTTTTGGTGTTGGTCCCATAACTTTTGGATCAAAAATGAATTTATAATGAATTTTGCAAGAAAAAACTATTTAAAAATCATTTTAGAAAAAAAAAGAAAAAGAAAAAACGAGAGCCATCAGATCTCCCTCATTAATTGACGTGGCGTATCTGATGGCCTAAAACACATATTCCATGATACTCCTCAGTCAATGCGCCACACAAGTGGTAATCAAAAGCAAGGGTCCAGATTAAAACATGGAAGTGAGATCCAAGGGTGGGAGCAATGCCACGCTACAACAGGAGCCCTAGCTCCGGTCATCTTCTCCGGTGAGGGTCACCGGGTTGTCAGGATCAAACATGTCCAGAAATTGATGGATCATACATCATTTTAAAGGAAAAATTGCAAGGATCACGAATATCACCTCCATTTGTTCCATCCCCCACTCTATAATTAGAGAAGTGAATATGAAAATCGAGGTGTTCAACCTGAGTTGCTTCGAATCGAGCTCAAAACAACTCAGTCACATTGCCTACATTGGTAGGACTTCAACCATCACAAAATTGAGTTCAGATCTAAAGTATTGAGGGAGAATCGAAGAGATGAAATTTGATGAAATTCACCTTCTGTGAGCAGCTTCTGAGCTTTGATCTTGATGCAATTCTTAATGATTTCTCTTCCTCTTGCTTGCAGAAGTTCAAAGGAATGGAAAAGGGGATGAACCTTTGGAGTTTTTGTTCACAAACTTGAGTTGAACAAAAACTAGATTTCAAAGAAATCTTTAAAGAGTTCTATGGAATGATGTTATGGAAATGGCTAGCAAATCTTGGGCAGCGTTCCTCCTTATTCTGAGCAAATGAGCTTTGATTTATAGGCCAAGGAAAGTGATATGTCCACCTTTCCAATTTTGGATAAAAATGAGTAATCTTGGTGCATGGGTGCATGTTCAGGCCTAATTCATGATTGAAATCCACTCAAAATCATGCAAGACGGTTGTTGAAGTCATCACACAAGGCCATGCAAAGTTGTTCAATGTTTGGAGTTCAAATCTTGCTAAAACAAGGCATGGACAAAATTCATGTGCAAGTCCTTCAATCCTCATCCAAATGATATGATCTTGGACTCTTTTGAAATGTCTCATCACAAGGAACAACTTTTATGTTGTGACTTTTCCAATTTGAAGCATGAAAAGTGGAGAAAGTTGGCCTTGAAGATGGAGGTATCAAACATAGTTAGGAATTTTTCTAAGTTATAAGTCAAATGAACCCTCTTTCCATCTTGAATAACTTCTGATATAAGCTTCAAATAACTTGTCTCCTTCTAAAAAGTTGTATCTCTTTAAACTATCTTCAATTTGACCATAAATTTGACACAATTTGGAGTTTGGATGACAGAGTTATAGATTTTAGAAGTTGAGGACATTTGTTTGTTCAATGATGATGACCAAAATGGACCTATAATGTTTCCTCATGGCACATGGATTTGCAAGTATAATTTGATATTTTTTCAAATAATAAAAGTCGAAGAAGACATCTTGAAATTAATCATTAAACTTGGATCATCTTCATATCATAAAAAATGATAAAGTTATGACTCTTGGAAGTTGACCTTCTATCTAGGGCACAGACAAAATGACCTATAATCTTTCACCATAAAAAAATGACTTTCCAAGCAAAACTAGCTCTTAAAGCCAACATGAAATATATTTGGAATGTTATAAAGAGTAGCTTTTCTCTTGGAATCATTTTCATATGACAGACATTATAGGTGATAGGGTCTAGGAAATCCTAGATTTGACCAGTTGACTTTTCTGGTCCACTTCCTTAAATAAACTTGCACAATTGAAGTTCTTTTGATCTTAGGAGCTCATGGAGGATAATATATGCTTATGGTGATGTAAAATGAAGTATTCTTTGATATCTTTGACCAATTTTTGAAGAAAATTGCTGAGGAAGGCACACAAGATACTCATATGAATTAGGGCTTCTTTGACAAACAAACTTCAAACTCTTGATGAACTCTTGATCAAAATGACAAATAAAGAACATTGGGATACATATATGATGTTTAGAACCAATGCACACCTTTACTTTCTTGATCTCTTGCATTGAGGGTCTTAAACCCTAGTTGTGGGTTTGGTGAGGCACAAATGGACACACATACTACCTACAAAACAAACAAAGCTATACTAGACATATTTTTGTATTTTGGTTAGTAAACAAATAAAATAAAGTATGATACAATCATAATATGTTTGGTGATCTCTCCCAATGCAAACCCAATGAATGATAGGTGAGGAGAATACCAAGGTGCGATCTCAATGCCAATGCAAAGCTATAAGATGGCATGAGGGATCTTAGGGGTCAAAATTGGGGTCTTACAGATAATTCATCAATTTAATTGTCGTGATACTCCACAACAAAATAGTATTGCTGGACGAAAAAATAGATATTTTTCGAAGTTACTAGAGATATTAAATTTACTATAAATGCGTTTAACTATCTTTTAGAAATGGTTATTGTATACACACTTAATATCTTATGTCTAATTACTTGTCACATGATAAATTATCACCCAGTCACAAGGCATATGTGTTTAGGATTTCTAATTTGTTTATGTCCAGAATTATTTATGAAGTTTTCGAGAATTCGAATTGAAAGTTAGAAGTACAAAGAAGATGTGGACGCTCTTAACAAAAATAATATTTGAAGTATCACATATCTGAAATTGAGTCCCCTCATGTTCTATATATTCTACCATCTTGCATGTCAGTTAGTATCCTCTTCATTTTCCCGCTTTATTTTTTCTCTCCATTACTATAGTTTGAAGATATTTATAATATATAATTTTGGTTCTATGTGTTGGCAGCAATTTTGGTAAAACCTAGAGTGTTCACAAGTTGTCACAAGTGTTGTCTTGACATGAGATAACATGTTCCTGCTAGGTGTTTAAAATGTGAATGTGCAGGATTTTACTGAGATGTCAGACCCGATGTCATGACATCTGTATACAGAACATTCAGTCTAAATGTTATGTATTGTGTGATTCGTTTTTTATGATAATCTATGTGTGATTGATGAGATGATTGAATGCGCCATTCAATCAGTAATTACAACCAGATTGACCTATTTTCCAACGAGATATAATCAGCTGTCATGAGAAGATATGAATGGAAAATAGTTTTAGGGTTTTATGATGTCCAAGCCCAGCTAAACACTTCTATATAAAGGACATGGAAAACCTGGTTTTATACACAAGAATTAACGAACGAAATATTGAGAGAGAATAAGGGTTTTAGTCTTGTGTGGTTGTGTGTATTGTGAGCCATTCATTCATCCATAGATGATTGAATTGGACTGACTTTTGAGTTGTAATTTGTCCACTCTAAGCTTTGAAGCATGAGTGTGTGTCTACTTGATTGAAGCTTTTAAGCAAGATCAAGTATGTCTTCTTGAAGAGTGTCTTCTTTTCATTGTAATACTTGTTTTACATCACTGCTGTGATTGAGGGGGAGTGAGTAGGATCTCATATCTAAGAGTTCTTAGGTAGAAGTCACACGGGTAGAGATTAGGTGAAAAGATTATAACTTGAAGTTGTTTACTGAGAGTCTTTGAACTAATTTTGTTTAGTGGATTTCCTTCCTGGCTTGGTAGCCCCCAGACGTAGGTGAGTTTGCACCGAACTGGGTTAACAATTGCTTGTGTCACTTGCATTACTGTTCTTTATCTTTTATCCTGTTTATATTGTTCAGATATTAATGTCGTGACATTACCTTCGACATCTCATATCTGATACCAGAATTTCAATTGGTATCAGAGCATGCATCCTACTCTAGTTCTGGGTGAGATCTAGGGACGTTACTTTCTGGTACTATGGATAGAGACGGAGGATCTGTTCACAGACCACCTATTCTGGCAGGATCCAACTATGCCTACTGGAAACCTCGAATGGTAGTGTTCCTGAAATCTTTGGATAATAAGGATTGGAAGGCTGTTTTAATAGGCTGGGAACATCCAGTTATTACTAAGAAAGAAGAAGTTACAACTGATAAGAAGGCTGAGGAACAATGGGCCAAAGAGGAGGATGATCTAGCCCTTGGGAACTCTAAAGCATTGAATGCTATATTCAATGGGGTTGATAAAAACATCTTCAGATTGGTGAACAACTGTGAGGTGGCTAAAGATGCTTGGAATATTCTCAAAACCACTCATGAAGGCACCTCTAGAGTGAAGATGTCTAGACTGCAGCTGCTCACTTCCAAGTTTGAAAATTTGAGGATGAAAGAAGATAAAAATATTCATGAATTTCATATGAATATCCTTGAGATTGCTAATGCCTCAGGAGTCCTGGGTGAGAAGATGCTAGATGAAAAACTAGTGAGGAAAATACTCAGGTCACTTCCTAAGAGATTTTCCATGAAAGTGACAGCCATAGAAGAGTCTCAGGACATTTCCAATATGAGAGTGGATGAGCTAATTAGATCCCTCCAAACATTTGAGTTGGAAATGTGTGATGGATCTGAAAAGAAAGTCAAAAGCATAGCCTTCATGTCAAACACTGAAGAGAAAGAGGAAGAAAATGGTCAAGATACTGATGAAGATCTGGAAAATGATGTAGCATTACCGAGAAGACAGTTCAACAAACTTCTGAAAAAGATGGATGTAAGGTCTAAGTCTAATGTCAAGAACATCTCATATGACATCAGTAGGTCCAATAATGCTGGAAGAAGAACAAGATCTGATGAAAAGTCCAAAGAAGGAAAAGGAGTTCAGTGCCATGAATGTGATGGGTATGGACACATTAGAGCTGAATGTGGGACCTACCTCAAGAAACAGAAGAAGAGTCTTGCTACTACTTGGTCTGATGAAAGTGAAACAGAAGAGTCTACAAATCTTGTGACTGCCTTGACTGGAAGATGGGGTTCTAATGAAGACTCAAGTGATGATGAAGTAACCTTTGATGAGTTAGCCACTACCTACAGAAAGTTCTGTCACAGAAGTGAAGAAGTGTGTCAACAAGTATAAAGTCAGAAGAAAGTGATAACACAACTGGAGAATGAGAAGGCAGAACACTTGGAAACCATCTTTAAGTTGAAGACTGAAGCAGTGTTCTTGAACTCCAAACTGGATGAAATGACAAAGTATGTCAGAATGCTAAACAATGGATCTGACACCTTAGACAAAATTCTCCAGACTGGAAAAATGGCAGGAGACAAGTCTGGCCTTGGGTTCAATGAATCCAAACCTGAGTGTAGTCACACTGGTAGCAAACCAAAGATGTCACAACATGTGTCACAACATCATAAGGGAAGACAATATAAAGGAAAACACCAAAGATGGAGATGTCATTACTGTGGAAAAATTGGTCACATAAAACCATTCTGCTTTAAGTTGTATGGCTATCCTAGTCCTTCTCATCATCAACCTAGACCCAAACATCACATCACTGTCAACAGAAAACAATGGGTTCCTAGGACTGGTGTTACTAACCTGATAGCTCACACTTCCTTCAGAGTTTCAGCCAAAGAAGACTGGTATTTTGACAGTGGATGCTCCAGACACATGACTGGAAACAAAAACCTACTAACTGACCTTCATCCTCATGCCACTAGCTATATAACCTTTGGTGATGGAGCAAAGGGTGAAATCAAGGGGATTGGAAAGTTAAACTTCCCTGGAGTCCCTAACCTTGACAATGTCCTACTTGTTAAAGGACTGACTGCAAACCTAATAAGCATCAGTCAACTATGTGACCAAGGTCTAATTGTAAACTTCATAAAAATTGAATGTCTGATTACTAATAAATAAAATGAAGTGATCATGAAAGGAGTAAGGTCTAAGGACAACTGCTATATATGGAGTTCTCAAGAAACTGGTTATTCATCAATGTGTACTCTAGACAAAGAAGAAGAAGTGAAGATATGGCATCAAAAATTGGGCCATCTGCATCTTAAAGGAATAAAGAGGATTATATCTGTTGAAGCTGTCAGAGGAATTCCAAACTTAAAATTGATGAAGGAAGAGTTTGTAGGGAGTGTCAGATTGGAAAACAGACAAAGATGTCACATCAGAAGCTCAGACATGACACCACTTCCAAAGTGCTGGAACTTCTCCACATGGACTTGATGGGACCTATGCAGGTGGAAAGTCTTGGTGGGAAAAAGTATGCTTATGTGGTGGTGGATGACTTCTCCAGATGCATCTGGGTCAATTTTATAAGGGAAAAATCTGATGTATTTGAAGTTTTCAAAGATCTTTGTCTAAGACTTCAAAGAGAAAAAGAAAGTTAGGTTATCAGAATAAGAAGTGATCATAGGAAAGAATTTGAGAGCAACAAATTTGCTGGATTCTGTGCATCTGAAGGAATTAGTCATGAGTTCTCATCTCCCATTACCCCTCAGCAAAATGTTGTGGTAGAAAGGAAAAATAGAACTCTCCAAGAATCTTCCAGAGCTATGATTCATGCTAAGAAATTGCCCTACCACTTTTGGGCTGAAGCTATGAACACAACCTGCTATATTCACAACAGAGTAACCTTGAAGAAAGGGACTCCTACTACTTTATATGAAGTCTGGAAAAGAAGAAGACTTACTGTCAAATACTTCCATGTGTTTGGTAGTAAATGTTATATCTTGACTGATCGTGAACAAAGAAGGAAGATGGATCCCAATAGTGATGAAGGAATATTTCTGGGCTACTCAACAAACAGCATAGCATTTAGAGTCTTTAATTCCATAACAAAAGTAATGATGGAATCTATCAATGTTGTGGTTGATGATCAACAGACTGATGTCACAGACGATGTTGAGACATCACAAAATGATGCCCCGACTGATGTCCCAGACAAAAGTAATGAGAATGAACTCACTCAAGCTGAACCTGAAGCTGACAAAATGAATTAAGGACCCTCTATCAGAATTCAGAAGGATCATCCTAAAGATCTCATTATAGGAGACCCAAATAAAGAGGTCACAACTAGATCAAGGGAAGTGGTCTCACATGGCTGTTTTGTGTCCAAGATTGAGCCTAGGAATGTCAAGGAAGCCTTGACTGATGGATTCTGGATCAATGCCATGCAGGAAGAGTTAGGCCAATTCAAAAGAAATGAAGTATGGGAACTGGTTCCAAGACCTGAAGGAATAAATGTCATTGAAACAAAGTGGGTTTACAAGAATAAATCTGATGAACAAGGGGTGGTTACTAAAAATAAAGCAATATTATTAGCACAAGGATACACTCAAGTTGAAGGAGTTGACTTTGATGAAACATTTTCCCTTGTAGCTCGCCTTGAGTCCATTAGACTATTACTTGGAGTGACATGTATTCTGAAGTTTAAAATGTTCCAAATGGGTGTAAAAAGTGCCTTCTTGAATGGTTACTTAAATGAGGAAGTGTATGTTGAACAACCTAAAGGGTTTATAGATCCAAATCATATGTATAAGTTGAGGAAAGCCCTCTATGGTTTGAAACAAGCTTCTAGGGCTTGGTATGATAGACTCACAGTGTTTCTCATTAATAATGGATACAGGAAGGGAGGCATTGACAAGACCTTATTTGTTAAGAATGAAGGAGGAAAACTCATGGTGGCTCAAATATATGTGGATGATATTGTGTTTGGTGGGATGTCAGATCAGATGGTCGAACATTTTGTTAAACAAATGCAGTCTGAATTTGAAATGAGCCTTGTTGGAGAGCTGACCTATTTTCTTGGGCTACAAGTCAAGTAGATGGAAGATTCCATCTTTCTATCTCAAAGAAAATATGCCAAAAACATTTTCAAGAAGTTTGGCATGGAGAGTGTAAGTCATAAAAGGACACCTGCTCCTACACATCTGAAAGTCTCCAAAGATGAAAATGGTGTTAGTGTTGATCAAAGTCTCTATAGAAGCATGATAGGGAGTCTGCTATATCTCACAACAAGCAGACCTGACATTGCTTTTGCTGTAGGTGTTTGTGCTAGATATCAAGCTGAACCAAAAGTCAGTCACATACACCAAGTGAAAAGGATTCTGAAATATGTCAATGGGACCAATGACTATGGGATGTTGTACACTCATGGATCTGGATCTATGCTGACTGGATACTGTGATGTTGACTGGGTTGGAAGTGCTGATGATAGGAAAAGCACATCAGGAGGATGTTTCTTCTTAGGGAACAACTTAATATCATGGTTTAGTAAGAAACAAAATTGTGTGTCTCTGTCCACTATTGAAGCTGAATACATAGCAGCTGGGAGTAGTTGCTCTCAACTGGTTTGGATGAAACAGATGCTGACTGAATACAATGTCATGCAAGATGTCATGACATTGTATTGTGACAACCCGAGTGCTATAAATATTTCTAAGAATCCTATTCAGCACAGCAGGAAAAAACATATTGATATTCGTCATCATTTTATTAGAGAACTAGTGGAAGAGAAAATCATAGCCCTAGAGCATGTTGCTACTGAAATGCAATTGGCTGATATATTTACAAAGGCTTTGGATGCTAATCAATTTGAATGTCTAAGAGGGAAATTAGGGATTTGTATCTATGAGAATTTATAGCAATTAATTTGCAGTGGAAAAGGTAATAAAAATATTGTCTGCCCACTTAAAATAAAGTGCCCCATTTATGGTAAATCATCACCTAGTATTGGAACTTCCATCTATAGCCTTTTCACACGCAACCTCTACTCAAACATTTCCACCTTCCTTCGACTTCATCAACCTTCTCTTCTAGGGAAACAGAAACCTTTCCACAAGAACAACAAGATGTCACAACATCCTTCACCGTCTGGTTCTAAAAATACCAAACCTGCTCACAAAGATAGAACGCCCTCTATGGACTTTCTTAATGAAGACATTTTGGACGTGATTCCCTTGTCTGTCATTCCAGGAGACGCTCCTGGTTCATCCTCCACTGCATGCCCTACTCAAGAAGTCTTGTCACGAGGATCCTCAATGAAGGACACTCTGTCAAGGGAGTTTCTACTCCTTTATCTAGAAGGGACCCCTCTCCTGAGGATGGACCTCCCAATGAGAAGGAGGATGATTCCTCTAGGTCTGAAAAAGATATAGCTGCTGAAAGACTATGCTCTTTAGGGAAAACTTTGTCTAGTAAAAAATTTGTGGCATCACCTACTGCCAATGCTTCTCAGTCTAAGAGGCATGACTCTGCTAAGAAGGTGATTGACCTAGAAGTTGAGAGTTCGGATAATGAAGATGATAGCTTACTTCATCACTTGAAGCCTAGTGTGGCTAAGAGGATGAAGACCAGAAAGGGAAGGTCTGTGGCTGAGATGATGACAACCAAAACTGCTAAGAAGGCTACTGCTGTAGGCCCCTCAAAGTCTTGGAGCAAGGTTGAGGTGAAGAAGAGGAAAGTGAGAGACAATTCTGACTCAGATGAAGATGTTGAAGAAGATGTCCCTGACATCTCCCCCGTCAAGAGGACAACTGTTAGGAAATCCCCTGCAAAAGTTGCTGCTGTACACTTGGATAATATTTCCTTCCATCTTGAAGATGGAGCAGCAAAATGGAAGTTTGTAATCCAAAGAAGAGTGGCTATGGAAAGAGAACTAGGAAAGGATGTTGTGGAGGTTAAAGAGGTCATGGACCTGATTAAATCTGTTGGATTAATGAAAACTGTTACTAGGTTATCTCAGTGTTTTGAAGGTCTGGTTAAAGAATTTGTGGTGAACATCCCTGAGGACATTGCTGATAAAAACAACAAAGAGTTTTGTAAAGTGTTTGTAAGAGGGAAGTGTTTCAATTTTTCTCCAACTGTGATCAATAAGTTTCTAGGAAGAGGAATAGAAGGTGCATGTGAACTAGAAGTCACAAACAATGAGGTCTATAGGGAAATAACTACTAGACAGGTCAAGAAGTGGCCTAGCAAGAGGCATCTCCCTGCTGGAAAACTAACTGTGAAATATGCTATCTTGCATAAGATAGGGTCAGCAAATTGGGTACCAACCAATCACATCTCTACAATCTTAAATTCTCTTGGAAGGTTCATATTTGTTGTTGGAACCAAGCTGAATTTTGATTATGGTAAATTCATGTTTGAACAAATTGTCAAACATGCCTCTACAAATGCAGTTAAGCTGCCCATAGCTTTTCCCTCAATAATTTATGGGATTATCCTGAGCCAGCAACCTGGAATTCTGAGCATAAATGATCTTCCTAGTAGAAGGAAACCTCATCTATCAGTTCATTACAAATTGTTTGAAGGCAATCATGTCAATGACATTGTCATGACATCTGCTGTGAAGAAGACAACCTCAAAAGGTGGTTTGATTGCTGAACTGAAAGAAACTTGTAAGGAATTGGAGACTGGGATAAGGGTGGATAAAGCCAGGAAAGAAGCTTTGGAGGTTCTGATTGAGAGCTTGGAGAAAGCTGATAGAGATAATGTTGGACAAACCAAGGAAACAGAAGCCCAAACCTCTAGTGAGAGGTCTGAATCTAAAGATGAATCAAGTGGCAGTTCTGGTTTTGAAGCTGATGAAGATGCTAGCTCCTCTGACTAGTTTTGTTGAAGTTGTCCCCCACTTGTCTGATGGTGTGTTGTTCTGGATGTTCTGATAGTGTTTTTTTGGCAGTCTTGTTTTGGTGCCTTGATGTATTGTTTGTGGATTCTTTTTGGTTTCTCTGGATTTTTATCTCAGCTTGTTAAGTTGTGTATGTTTGTGGTTCTGTAACACCTAAAATATATTTTGACATTCTATGTGACATTCTGGTTGACTAATAGACATTTATTTTGTCTTATTGGTCTCTTTGGTCTCTTTTGGCTAAAAAGGGGGAGAAGTAGCTAAAGGAGCTGTAGCTAAAGTAGCTATGCTATAAATAGATGACGGGTGATATTAAAGATGATGTATGTACATGTGTTGTTGAATGTGATGTCAGATGGGGAGGTGTATGTCACAGGTGATGTTGAAGGAGATGTCTGTGTTGAGCAGACTGAGGGGGAGGAAGCGCATGTGTGTTTAATATATGTTTACTAGTTGCTACTTTAGCTAGTAAATGTCTGTTTTATTACTTCTGCTGCTAAACTGCTGATGTGTGATTATACTCTTGTGATACAAATGGTCTGATGTATGTTTTAGCCAAAATTTTCCAAAGGGGGAGTTTGTTGGTTCTATGTGTTGACAGCAATTTTGGTAAAACCTAGAGTGTTCACAAGTTATCACAAGTGTTATCTTGACATGAGATAACATGTTCCTGCTAGGTGTTTAAAATGTGAATGTGCAGGATTTTACTGAGATGTCAGACCCAATGTCATGACATCTGTATACAGAACATTCAGTCTGAATGTTATGTATTGGGTGATTGCGTTTTTTATGCTAATCTATGTATGATTGATGAGATGATTGAACGCGCCATTCAATCAGTAATTACAACCAGATTGACCTATTTTCCAACGAGATATAATCAGCTGTCATGAGAAGATATGAATGGAAAATAGTTTTAGGATTTTATGATGTCCAAGCCCAGCCAAACACTTCTATATAAAGGACATGGAAAACCTGGTTTTATACACAAGAAATAACGAACGGAATATTGAGAGAGAATAAGGGTTTTAGTCTTGTATGGTCGTGTGTATTGTGAGACATTCATTCATCCATAGATGATTGAATTGGACTGACTTTTGAGTTGTAATTTGTCCACTCTAAGCTTTGAAGCATGAGTGTGTGTCTACTTGATTGAAGCTTTTAAGCAAGATCAAGTATGTGTTCTTGAAGAGTGTCTTCTTTTTATTGTAATACTTGTTTTACATCACTGCTGTGATTGAGGGGGAGTGAGTAGGATCTCATATCTAAGAGTTCTTAGGTAGAAGTCACACTGGTAGAGATTAGGTGAAAAGACTGTAACTTGAAGTTGTTTACTGAGAGTCTTTGAACTAATTCTGTTTAGTGGATTTCCTTCCTGACTTGGTAGCCCCCAGACGTAGGTGAGTTTGCACCGAACTGGGTTAACAATTGCTTGTGTCACTTGCATTATTGTTCTTTATCTTTTATCCTGTTTATATTGTTCAGATATTAGTGTCGTGACATTACCTTCGACATCTCATATCTGATACCAAAATTTCATATAATAAATAAATAAATCCATTAAATGTCATATTATTATATTTATATTTTTAAAACTTTGGTAATACACAAAATGGAGAAGAGAGAAAATATAGAGGATCATGAACTTGTTTCATGCACCTTATCTAACAATTAAAAAATTACAAAGAATAATTAATTAAAATAAAATATTTATCATTGAATTTAATTAATATATACTGACAATATAAAGATCTTTTACACAGTCAGTTAATCAAAACCATTAATTTATTTGAAATATTAGACTTTTTCATTTTAACTATTTGAAAAATAATACAAATAGATGATTGTGATGCATTAACCATATGATTTTGTTTACACTAATAATGCATAATAATTCATCTCTTTATCATTTGTGTTCATCACTTTTGAAATCTCTTCAATATTTTTAAAGTGATTTCTTTTTTGGAATTTCTTCATCATAGTCTAACAACTCTTAAACAAAACAATTTTTATTTCTTACTTCAACTATGATTATGAAATCCGGTTTTTCTCCTATTATTATGGAAAATTGTTAGACATTATTACAAATATTTATCGTAGTCGCATGTGATTGCAAAAATTTGTTAGAAATTGAGAGGTGAAAAAATTAAAAAATAAAGAAAATGAGATTAGATAGATAAGAGAATATACCATGTTTTGCTGGGGAAAAAATAGAAATAGCCTCTTCACACTTATTTTTAACACTTTCAACTCATACTTTTTTTCTCAATATATAAAATCACACACATTTTTTATATTATGATTTTTTTAGTCAATTAATTATAATTTTTATTAAATTCACACTCAATTGATTTTGTACCATGACTGGTGTAACAAAATTAAGTTATTTGTATTTCATGAATGGTTGAAAATCTTAGAATGATGAAATTTAGATTGAGAATTTGGAAAAATTGATTGACATTAAATTAATAATAAATGAGTACAACTAAGAGATAATATGAATAAAAGTGAATTTGAAAAGATTTATTTTAGTCTCACGTATGAAGGACAATATATTAGAAGTGCTTATATATTTCAAGTGGCCAAATTGGGTTGGGTCCTAAAAGGGTATCCAGTTTTACAAATCAGTGAAGACACACCACCAAACCACTATGACACATGCACGTCGCCGTCTGGCTGGCCAGTTCGGTCCGGTCTGAGCTTGAGTTTGGATCTTGACCATTTAATTTTTGAAACCCGAATTGATGAAAAATTAATTAATATGAATTTAATTAATTTGATGGAAATTAATTATCATTAATTAATTAAAAATGGAAATTAATTAATATTAATTAATTAATACGAATGTGACATGTCCTCTACAGAAATTCAACTGGTTTATCCAGAAGTTACAAGTGATTTTCACAACATCATCGAGTGGTTCAACACCATCATAAGGTGTATTTCTGGAACAATCTCATATTGTGCAAGTAGTGATCATATAATTGAGCTAGATTGTTTTATCCTGGAGGTGGTGCGGTAGTTCGACTGCTTTGCATATTTTTGGGTAGTGTCGCGAAACGTCTTAAAGAGAGTAACCTAGTCTACGACTCGACACGATAATTTTTTCTATGACTAATTTTCAAAACCGTGAACCAATAATTTTAAGACCCTTTGAAAACTGCCATGGCTACCGAATAAATTATTAGTAAGAATGCAGTCGCTATCTCTAGCAAACCATTAAAGTTTGAGGGTTTTCACTTCAAACATTAGCAGGCTAAAATGAAAATTTTCTTAACCTTAAAGAAGGTTGCTAACGTTCTAACTAAAGACATTCTCGTTGTTCCTTCTGGATCAACCGAACAAACTAATGGTAAGACCTTCATGGATTCATATGGAAATTTTAAAACTATTGAATCTTCTACGGGTGATTTACAACTCAAGAAATAAATCGCCCATGAGAATGCATATCTCTGCAAAAATTACATTTTAAACGGTCTTGTTGATGATCTGTATGATTATTACATCAACTGCAAGACTGCTAAACAGGTATGGGAAGCTCTGTAAAAGAAGTATGACACCGAGGAGGCTAGAACAAAGAAGTATGTTGTAAGTCGCAACTTAAAGTATCAGATGATAGGTGAAAGGTCTGTGGAAGCACAATGCCAGAAATTCAGAAAAATTCTCATGAAATAATTACGTAAGTTATGCCCCTCGATGAACAATTTCAAATTGCTGTAATCATTGACCAATTTCCCCTTGGTTGGAAAGATTTCAAAAACTTGCTTCTGCATAAAACATAAGAGTTTTCAATCGAGAGTCTGATCACTCGCCTCAAAATTGAAGAGGAAGCTCGGAGACAAGATCAAAAAGAAATTTTGCAATAAAAAGAAATTTTGTGCAGTTCTGAAGCCTACGGGAAAACCATTAAAGAATCATAATTGCAATATTGTAAACCAAATCAAGAATGGGAATCCCTATAGGGCCCCATCTACTCTTATTGCTAGGAAGCAACCACCACCTCAAAGAAATGACACTCCAATTTTCGCTTGCTTTAATTATAGAAAATAGGGTCATATGGCTAAGAGATGTAAGAGCAGGCCTAAACCTGCCGACTCTAATGCACAAGTTAACCTTACTAATGAGAAATTCATTGTTATGATCACCGAAATCAACATGGTTTGTGGATAGACATTAGCGCCTCTCATCATGTTTGTTATAACCGCGTTATGTTCAAGACATACACAAATGTTGAAGATAAGAAAGTGTTATTGGGAGATGCTCACACCACTAGTCTTGCTGGAATTGGAGACATTGAGTTGAACTTCACCTTAGGAAAGAATTTAATCTTGAAGAACGTCATGCATGTTTCCAAAATTAGGAAGAATCTTGCTTCTGGTTTTCTTTTAAATATGGCAGGGTTTAATCAGTCTACTGGGGAAGATTTGTACACCATCACTAAGAATGGTGTTTTTGCTGGAAAACGGTATGTTACTTATGGCATGTTTAAGTTGAATGTTGATTTGAATAAAATTTCTCCTTTTGTTTACTCTTTGTGTAATTTTAATATTTGGCATGCTAGACTTTGTCACATTAATAAACAAATTATTTCTAATCTAAGTGACTTAGGCCTAATCCTGAAATCGAATGTCAATGATTTAGAAAAATGTGAATATTGTAGTCAAGCTAAAATAACTAAGACTTCACATAAATCATTAATTAAAGAATCTGATCTCCTAGATCTTATACACTCTGATATATGTGAATTAGATGGAACTTTAACTAGAAATAGTAAACAATATTTTATCAATTTTATTGACGATTGTTCTGATTATACTTATGTATACTTAGTTAAGAATAAAAGTGAAGCACTTGACATGTTTAATATGTATGTGAATAAAGTTGAAAATCAATTTAGTAAGAAGATTAAGAAACTTCGTAGTGATAGGGGAACTGAGTACGAATTTGGGTTGTTTAATGAATTTTATAAACAACATGGAATTATACATGAAACGAAAATATAATACTCTCCTGAAATGAATGGTAAAGCAGAAAGAAAGAATATAACTCTTGCTGAACTTGTTGTTGCAATTATGTTAAATTATGGTGCTGCTCCTCACTGGTGGGGGCAAATTTTATTGACTATTTGTTATGTTCTGAATAGAGTTCCCAAGTCAAAAAGTAATATCTATCCTTATGAGATATTAAAGAAAAGACAATCAAACTTGTCTTATTTAAGAACTTGGGGTTGTCTGGCTTATGTCAGAATTCTGGATCCGAAGCGAGTCAAACTCACTAGTAGATCCTATGAATGTGTATACATTAGGTATGCAGCAAACAATAAGGCTTATAAGTGTTATGACCTAAGTTCTAAAGTGATCTATGAAGAAAACTTTTCTTTCAAATAAAAAAATAGTGGGGGCACTAAATTGAATCACATTTCTGTGATAAGAAGCACTAAAAGCAACAATAAAGTAGAAACATAACTTCGATGAAGTAAACGAGTAAGAGTTGCTAAAGACTACGGGCCCCATTATGAGACCTATATAGTAGAGGAATATCAAGAAAATATTAAAGAAGCCTTGTCATCTCTAGATGTAGGTTTATGATAAGAAGTTATTAACAATGAGATAGATTCTCTAAAATCTAACAGGACCTGGCACTTAGTAGACTTTCCTCCCGGTTCCAAATCAATCGGTTGTAAATGAGTTTTGAAAAATAAACTAAAACTTGATGGAGATGTTTATAAGTACAAGGCTCACTTTGTAGGCAACAGTTTTAGGCAAAGAGAAAATATAGATTTCTTCGACACTTTTTCTCTAGTCACTAGAATTATATCCATTAGGGGTACTAATTTCAATTGTTGTTATTTATAACTTAATAGGACACCAAATGGATGTGAATACAACTTTTTTAAATGGTGACTTAGAAGAAGAAATATATATGGACCAATCGGGAGTGTTTGTGATTCATGGATAAGAAAACAAGGTTTGTAAGTTAGATAAGTCTTTGTATGGTCTAAAACAAACTCTAAAGAAATGACATGAAAAGTTTGATAACTTAATAATATTCAATGGATACTAAGTGAATGAAAGTGACAAATGCGTTTATTACAATATGAAAATCGCATCTGCAATATCATATATCTCTATATAGACGATATACTCATATTTGGATCAAACATTCAGACCGTTCATGATGTGAAATGATTGTTGGGCAATAACTTTGATATGAAAGACCTCAGAGAAGCAAGCATGATTCTTTGTATCAAGATCACGATATCTGAGCAATGAATTTCTTTGGATCAATCACACTATGTGGAAAAGATCTTAAGAAAATATAATTATTTTGTGAGCACACCATACGATCTAAGCGTGCAATTCTTTAAGAACATTGGTGAAAGTGTCAGAAAAATAGAGTATGCGAGCATCATTGGCAGTCTTAGGTATGCTACTGTTGTACTAGACCTGACATTGCCTATGTCGTAGGATTATTGTGCAGGTTTACTAGTAGAACGAGTAACGAGCATTGACAAGCTATTGAGCGAGTTATACGGTACCTTAAAAGGATACAACGATGTATATTGGAAACCTTATCAGATGATTACAAAGCAACTAGTGGCTATATATTAGTATAGCTAGAGGAACTATATCTTGGAAATCAATGAAACAGACTATCTTGGCTCAGTCCATGATGGATGCTGAGATGATAGCATTAGCGACTGCTGGTGAAGAAGCAAGTTGGTTAAGATGCTTGCTAGCTGAGATCCCTTTGTGCGAAAAACCTATGCCAACTGTGTTGATCCTCTACGATAGTACTGTGACTTTTACAAAAATTAAGAATCATTATTATAATGGTAAAAGACGTCAAATTAGAAGAAAGGACAACATTGTTAGAGATTGTATCTCTAAAGGAGTTGTAAGAGTGAATCATGTACGCACTGATGAAAATTTAGCAGATCCTTTAACGAAAGGATTAGTTAGAGAGAAAGTCCATAATACATCAAAGAAGATATGACTAATTTATATAGAGAAATGAGTTACTCATTATGATAACCCGATCTAAATGGTTGGAAATCCCAAGAAATAAGTCCAATGGGTAAAAGCAAGTTGTGAGAAATATGATGTGATCATGTTAGAGAAAATAAGAAAAACATGAATCCTGAAGCGATAATAAGATGAGATGATATAAACTCTTAATGAGATATATCCTCTGTATGATAGAGTACATAGGCTACATGAGTACTCTTGATAGACTCACCTATGTGATTGTAGAACTTAGGTCGGCTCCTATGAAATTTCGAGGTAGATCTCCTAGAGCCTTCATTGAACTGAGATACACGTGCAGTGTCATTAAAGCATGGACTATTAGAATACACCTTAAGAAGAGGTTGTATGCGGGTTTGATATCTGAGACAGAGTTCAAGAACATTGTGTCACTCTTGTTGAATCGAAATCCTACATGCTACGCAGAAGTTCAAGTCGTAGACACCTTTGCTTATGCACAATCTTAGAAATGTTTGACGTTAATTCTAAAATCACATTTTTAAATTCAAATAGGGGACTGTTGGAATTCTTTGAATGATGAAATTTGGAGTGGGAACTTTGAAGAATTGGTTGATATTAAATTGGAAATAAATAAGCATAAGTAAGAGCCAGTATGAATGGAAGTGAATTTGAAAAGATTCATTTTAATCCTACATAAGAAGGACAACACATATTAGTAGTGCTTACTTATTCCAAGTGGACGAATTGGGTTGGGTCCCAAGGGGTACTCAATTTTGTAAACGAGTGAGGACATACCACCAAGCCACTATAACACGCGTGCACGTCCTCGTCCTTCCAATCGGTCGGCTCGGTTTGGTCCGAGCTTGAGCTTGTATCTTGACCATTTAATTTTTAGAATCCGAATTGGTGAAAAATTAATTAATATGAATTTAATTAATTGGGTAAAAATTATTATTATTAATTAATTAAAATGGAAATTAATTAATATTATTTAATTAATTAATATTATTTAATTAATTAATACAAAGATGACATGTCCTCTACCGAAACTCAATCTTAATCTAGTTTTGATCGGGTTTGTTTTCCGTCCAAGAGTCAACGAATGCCTTACTAATCAAGTGAATAACGACTAGTTTTGATTGGGTCGGTTCCACTCTCCCACTTTTTCCTCCCACGATTTTTTTTCCATTCGAATTGGATCATCAACTATAAGTACCGTCCTTCCTATCACTTGCAACTAACACCAGATTTTACAATCTCAAATCTCTCTCTTCTCTCCACCATTCGCTTCTTCTATGATTTTTCTTTTCTATTTTCGAGTGACTTTCTTGCGCAATCTGCAACTGATTTATCCAAAAGTTACTAGTGGTTTTCACACCATTATCGAATGGTTCAACACCATCAGAAAAATGTATTTTTGAAACGATCACATACTGTATAAATAATGATCGTATAATTGATTTGAGTTATTTTATTTTGGAAACGGTACGATAGTTCGATTGCTTTGTATATTTTAAATAGTGCGCAAAATATTTAAAGAGAGCAACCTAGTTGACGATCTATAGTTTATTATCAAAACCGTGAACCATCATGGCACCTAATAAAGTTTGGCCTCCTTACCATTTCAAATATTTATAGTGTAGACACCACGCCATAACTTTCCGTTGATTAACTTTAGTACTTAGGCATGTCATATAGCAGCCATAATGAGGTTGAGGTTTTAAAGTTAAAATTAAATGAGCACGTTGGAACATGATTACATACATGAATATATTATAAAATAATTCTAACACAATTAAACACAATGTTTGTTGAATTTAAAACTTCCACCAAATTGGTGGACCATTACTAATAAAGCACTAATTAATGGGTAGATGAAAGAAAGACAACTAATAGAGAGAGGGAAAAGGCCACAAAGAGATTTAACTAAACTTGTCATTTGCATTATCATCTTTTTATGATGTCATTTAGCATTTTATAATGTTAACAAAGGTTTGCTCGTAATATTTGAATTTGAATTTTTACTATGTGGTTAGAAAATGAGAAGTAGGTTAATGATGGTGATAGTGGAAAATTTTCCGGGGGATTGTTGTAGGTGTCGCCAAAAGTTAAATATAAATAAAATTAACACTATAACGTTTAAATCACAAAAATGAGAAAAATAAAACTTATAAATGTATAAATGAGTAATATTTCGATATAACATTTAGTTACGCTGATATAGAGATGATCGTAAAATTGTCTAACGGTGGATAATATCATAATTAGGTGGAAAATGACATTTTCTTATGAATTTGTAAAATGTTTTTGACTTTGCTTCCTACAAAAATCACACAGGACAAAGTGCTCACTTTTGATATCTTGGCACTAACGGAATATGTTTTTGAAGTACTAGGTTTGTACTTTGTGGCTTTGTGCTTGTTCACGCATGCGAAAATTCAACCTTTTTTGTTTGTTTCTGTTTTTCTTTGGTTCGTGTGAATTAATCATATTTGAAGCTAGCATACAAGACACTAATGTGAAGGAAATATTAAATGAATAAAGTAATAGGAATCACTATGCTGGCAAAATATTCTCCTAACCATGAGACATAACGCACTAGTGGTAATGTTAATGCACTCCACTATTATCACTATTATCAGATAAAGATTGTGTCCCATGTTACCTCCATAAGTTGTAAAAGTTTATTGGTGTTTATAAAATGGAAGCAACAATGTGATTTAATGTGTATAAGAAACTTGTATTAAGAACTGAAACAACCAATCCATATAGTAAAACATAGATTATATATATAATAAGATAGTTTGAGAGTTTTATCAACATTACTATTATATGTTAGTTATAACTTAGTTATAGTAAGTGCACATTGCTATGAATATATATAAACAACTCCATGTATGTAATCGATTATTCACCCATAATGGAAAATATTCTTGAGCTCCGGTGACCATTCTTCATTCTTCTTCTTTGTTCACGTCTTGAACATTTTCTTCTTCTTCTATGTATTCTTTACTGCATTTCTCATATGGATCACCAGAGTTATTCCGATTTTGTGACAAACTCTGCAAACCCCTATTATTTGCACCCAAACAAAAGTCATGCGTTGATTCTTGTTGCTCCACCTTTGGACAACAATAATTACCACACATGGTCCCGTTCAATGCACATTGCGTTGATTTCGAAGAACAAGGAAAAATTCATTGATGGATCGTTCCCCAAACCTTTCGTTTCTGATCCTTTTTATGCTCAGGGGATTCGGTGCAACACTATGGTGCTTTCTTGGATTCAAAGGTCGATTTTTGAATCAATTGCGAAATCGGTGCTATGGATCGACACTGCTTCGATAGTTTGGAAGAATCTTCAAATTAGGTTTTCGCAGAGTGATGTTTTTCGCATTTAAGATATTTAAGAAGAGCTTTATCGTTTTCGCCAAGGTACACTCGATGTTTCTGACTATTTTACTCAATTGAAAATGTTATGGGACGAACTAGAGAATTATCACCCTCTTCCCTATTGTACCTTCTCTTTTGCTTGTTCATGTGGTATTGTTGATTATGCTAAAGTGTACCATGAGCAAGTTTACGTTATCAAGTTTTTGAAAGGGTTAAATGAGTGATTTGCACACTCCAAATTTCAAATAATGATGATGAATCTTCTACCTCACATAGACAAGGCCTTTTCTTTGGTTATTCAGCAAGAACGTGAACTGAATTCAACATTGTCAATAGATTCCACTGATTCGGCAGTTACTGCATTACATGTAAATGCTCAAAACTCATCCAATGGCAAAGGTTCACAATTTTCCCAAGGCTAATGATTTCACTCTCAAAAAGGGTTCCATAGAGTTTGTACTCACTGTGGAAGAACAAATCATACGGTGAATACTTGCTTCTTGAAGCATGGTTATCCACCAAGTTACAGGCAGAAAGGGAAAAGTCAGAACTATAATCAAAATTCTTCACAATCTCAGGCCAACAATGCTTCAAACTATGTTTCATCTCCTGCAGAAGACTCATCAGGTTCTTTCTTTGGTTTTACTCAAGAAGAGTTTCAAATCATTTGGGCCTTACTCCAACAATCCAAACCTACTCATGCTGCAAACTTAATCACCACCTTTCCCTTTGTCATGAATTCCCACTCTTCCACAAGTATTAGTAAGAACTCTGATCTTTGGATTTTAGATGCCGGTACCACTGACCATATCACATTTAATCTTGCTGCCTTTGCCTCATATCAAACTGTTGTTCTTGTATATGTATCTTTACCCAATGGCTCTCATGTAGATGCTTGTATTTCTGGAAATATTATTGTCTCATCCACCTTGACACTTCACAATGTTTTATACAATCCAACTTTTCATGTCAATCTGATCTTTGTTACTAAGTTAACTAGCAGTAATGATTGTCATCTAAACTTTTCTTCTAACACATGTCACATTTTTCAGAACCATTCGAGGCAAATAATTGGTACAACTAGACCGCAAAGAGGCCTATATGTAATAGCTACCAATAATGATTTTTCTCAATGTAATTATGTTACTTCAAATTCTTTTAAAACTTGGCATCTAAGACTGGGCCATGCTTCTAACTCAAGTATGCATACTTTAGCTAAAAGTTGTCCTCTCATCCCTTGTCAAAACAATATGCACCCTGGTGATTCTTGTCATTTTGCAAAACAAAAGAAATTTCCTTTTCCCAATAATATTACCCATACTCGTGCTCCATTTTAAATTTTATATGCTGACTTATGGGACCCCTTTGCCACCGAGTCCATTCTAGGCTATAAATACTTTCTTACACTTGTATATGATTATTCACGATTTACATGGGTCATCTTTCTCAAAACTAAAACTAAACCAAACAAAGTATTATCCATTTCATTGCTTCACTAGAAAACCATACTTAAGTGTCTTAAATCGGACAATGGTTTTGAATTCTTATCATTGAGTTCTTATTTTCTCTCCAAAGGCATCTCTCACCAAATATCATGTGTGGAAACCCCCAACAAAATGGGGTGGTAGAGAAAAGCATCAACATATACTAAATGTGGCTAGAGCCATCACTTTTCACTCCAATATTCCCATAAGCTTGTGGAATTTTAGCATTAAACATGTTATTCACTTGATCAATAGGATTCCTAGTACTTTGCTTCAATCTAAGTGTCCTTATGAAATGTTATTCAACTCATTCCATGTTATAATCCATTTGAAAGTGTTTGGTTGCCTCTATTTTGCAACCATGCTACAATCTCATAGAACTAAATTCGAGCATAGAGCTAGAAAATCCATCTTTCTTGGCTTTAGAGATGGTACGAAAGGCTACTTACTTTATGACCTAAAGTCTCATGACCTGTTTGTATCTAGGAATGCAATTTTTTATGGGACAGTTTTTCCTTTCAAAAGTATTGTCACATAAGTGGACAATGACCATATGCCTAGACCAGTGGATAATCATCATGACCTTGACATTGATATAGTACCAGGTCATGGACCAACTGTTGTACTTCCTATCAACTCTACACCAATTCACATCCCTTTGGAAACCATAATCCTGACCTGGACACCTCTAGCCCTACTGTCATTGATTCTGACCCTAATGTCATTAATGACACCATCCATCACAGCCTGGACACTGTTATCAGTACCCTTTCCCCAGTTGTTCCCACACTTGCTCAACCTATTTGAAAATCCAATAGATCTAAACATCCTCCTACCTACCTTAAAGACTTCCACTGTAACCTTCTTTCTACCTGTTCTCACCATTCTCTTCCTTATTCCCATTCTTCCATTCCATATCCTCTCTTCAAGTCCTTATCTTATGACAAGTGCTCTCCTAACCACAAACACTTCCGTTGTATTATTTCCTCTACATCTGAACCAAAAACTTATCTCCAAGCCTCTTAACATGATTGTTGGAGGAAAGCTATGGATGCTGAGATAACTGCTCTTAAGGATAACCAAACTTGGGTTCTTGTGGATCTTCCTGCAAGAAAAATCCCAGTTGGTTGCAAATGGGTCTATAAAATCAAGTACCATGTTAATGGAACCATAGAGAGGTATAAGGCTAGGTTGGTGGCAAAGGTTTATACTCAGCTTGAAGGTTTGGATTACTTTGATACTTTCTCACCTATTACAAAGATCACAACTATCAAGGTTCTTTTGTCCATTGCTGCTATTAAACATTGGCATCTTGAGCAACTTGATGTTAATAATGTTTTTCTACATGGGGATCTCAATGAGGAAGTGTATATGTCTCTTCCTCTTGGTTATGATGCTCCAGATTCCAACAAGGTATGCAAGCTCACAAAATCCTTATACAGCTTGAAACAAGCCAGTAGACAATGGTGTGCAAAGCTTTCATCTACTTTAATCTCCTTGGGCTATAAACAATCTTCAGTTGACCATTCCTTACACACCAAAATCACTCCACATGATTTCACTACCCTTCTTGTTATGTTGATGATATAGTTCTGACAGGGGATTCCATCACAGAAATCAACAGTGTCAAGGCTTTCTTGGATCACAAGTTTCACATAAAGGACCTTGGTTAGCTCAAATATTTTTTAGGCATGGAAATTTCTAGGTCCACTTATGGCATTTTTCTCAATCAAAGGAAATATGTTTTGGAACTACTTGAGGAAATAGGTTTTCTTGGGGCCAAACCTGTTTCTACCCCCAGTGATCCTAGCATCAAACTCTCTGCCACTGAAAGGATTCCCTTAGCAGACCATTCCTCATATAGAAAGTTGATTGGAAAGCTCGTGTATATCACAACTACATGCCCTAATATATCCTACTCTGTACAACATCTTAGTCAGTTTATGGAAAAACCTTATGTTTCTCACCATCATGTTGTTACTCATATTCTACGATACCTAAAGGCTTTCCTGCTCAAGGAATTTTATTTTCCAGCTCTAGTCCACTCAAATTCCATGGCTTTGCTGATTCAAATTGGGCCCAATGTCCTGATTCGAGGAAATTGGTTACTGGTTTTTATGTCCTTCTTGGAAATTCTCTCATTTCATGGGGTTCAAAGAAGCAAAATATAATTTCTAGATCCACTACTGAAAAGGAGTATCGGGCGTTAGCATATTTAACCTGTGAAATACAATGGTTATGCTACTTGTTCGCTGATTTTCATATCACATTTCCTGACCCTGCATCACTATATTGTGATAGCAAATATGCCATTTATCTCGCTCACGACCCTACTTTCCACGAACGCAACGAGCATATTGAATTAGACTGCCATGTGATACGAGAAAAGTTGACTTCAAAACTGCTTCACATGCTTCTTGTGACTTCTAGCTCACATATAGTCGATGTGCTAACCAAACCTTTCCATTATCCTTTGTTTAGCTCTCTTTTGTCCAAGTTAGAACTCTGTAGTATACATCTTCCAACTTGTGGGAAGGTATCAACATAACTACTATATGTTAGCTATAAGTTAGTTATAGTAACTTCACATTGCTATATATATATATATATATATATATATATATATATATATATATATATATATATATATATATATATATATATATATATATATATATATATATATATATATATATATATATATATATATATATATATATATATATATATATATATATATATATATATATATATATATATATATATATATATATATATATATATATAACAACTCCATGTATGTAACAGATTATTCAAGCATAATGGAAAATATTCTTTCCCAATTCTCTTCTTCTTGTAATATCAACAAGTTTACATAAAATACATAGTTAATTACATCTAATTTCAACAAATAATGAAATTAACTACACATACTAATGGTAGCATTTATAAAGAAACGAGTAGAAGATGAAATGACGTTCAAATCTTTAAGATAAAATCCTTAAAGTGTTTCTAGTTGAACTCCTTTCTATATTGGCCTCTCTATGCGTTTCATTCACTTTGTAAAATGTAAAGATTCTCCAAACATGATTATTAATTTACTTTTATAGGTTGCAAAAGGTGAAAATACGCTAAGCAAGTGAGGGATTTGATTAAAGAATTGACGTTACTTTAGAAGTGTTGAGATATTATATATAATTCAAGTTAAGTTGTATGGCCCAAGCCCAAAGCTAATTAGGATTTCAGGTTTGTTACTTAGTTTTTATTTTACTTAGTAGTCAATTCGCTTAGGTGTATATAAATAAACACTTTGTAATTCTGTATTATCATTCAATTTAATAATGCAATCCTTATTTCCTTATTCTCTCTTTCTCTCCTCACTAAAGTGTCTCAAGCACTAACAAATTGGTATATAGAGCTCTGGTTAGATTCTTGATCGTGTTTTCAAGAATCACACGTTAAAGATTGTGGGGTTTTCAGGATCATGGGTTGTTGTTGATCAGTCGCTGCAAAGATGAATGGTAACGGAAATTTACCAAACTCCCTTCCAACTTTTGACGGCAAGAATTGGCTTCGATGGAGAAAACATATGCAATCTCTATTTTTCTTTCATGAACCCTAGAAGTAGTTATAAAGGGTGTTCTTGTGGTTGGTGAAGATGCAACTGACGCTCAGAGAACCGCTCATAAGGATGCCAAGAAGAAGGATTGCAAGATGGTGTTTTGCATTCAATCAACAGTTGATGCGTCTCATTTCAAAAGAATCTCTCATGCTGAATCGATGAAGAAGGCATGGGATATTCTTATCAAGTACTATAAAGGAGGCGAGAAAGTCAAGGTTGTCAAGATGCAAACTTTGCAACGACAATATAATTTTTTGTCGATGGGAGAAGACAAAAAGATTGCAGGCTATGTGTTGAAGGTGCATAAACTCGTCCATCTCATGAAAGGTTGTGGTGAAACCCTAACTGGTAAGATGATAATTTAGAAGGTAATGCGTATGTTGACCTCTGACTTTGATCATATTATCGTAGCTTTTCAAGATTCTAACAATCTTGAAACCATAAAACTAGAAGATTTGGTTGGTTCGTTGGAGGCGTATGAGATTAGGATCGTCGAAAGGAATGGAGTTCAAGACTCAATACAAGCACTACAAGCTCAGTCATGGAAGAAGAATGGTGGTTCCAATAACTTCAAAGTCAAAATCGACAAGACTCGGGGCAAGAAGTCTTAGTCGAATCCTCACAAGAATAAGGTCAATGATAGAGCTTCTGAATCCTCGAAAAGAGGATAAGAAAATTCCTATCATAAAGACAAATAAGAGAAAAAAAGGTGTGTAGTGCTATAACTCTGAAAAGTGGGGTCACTTTACCAAGAATTGTTGGTACAAGAAAGACAAGGGATCGACAAAAGGCAAGGATGAAGGAAAGAACCTTGCATGTCAATATTATATGATTTTGATGATATGGTGGTTATGGTTGCAGTTTCAGATGACCATGTAGAATCCAAGATCAAGTTCCTCGACTCAGGCTGCTTGAATCACATAACTGGTCAAAAAGTATGGTTAGTAGATTCCAATAATTCGCAGAAGAACAAGATTAAACTTGCTGATAATAGCTCGTTGCAAGCTGAAGGTACTGGCAACATAGTTATTCAAAGGAGTAATGGGGTGAAAGCCTTGATCGAAGATGCACTCTATGTCCTTGGAATGAAGTGCAATTTGCTAAGTGTTGGACAACTGGTCGAAAAGGGGTTCTCAGTGGTTATGAAAGATGAAGCCTTAGAACTTTTCGACATCCAGAATAACTTGGTATTGAAATCTCCTTTGTCAAAGAATAGAACATTTAAGACCATGATCAGTTCGTCTGAGGTACAATGTTTGAAAATAGTTGTCGACCACATAAATAGTTGGTTGTGGCATTTGAGGTTTGTCCATCTGAATTTTAGGCCGCTCAATCAACTGATCAATTAATATATGATAATTGTTATACCAAGTCTTGATATTCCCAATAAACTCTGTGAAGATTGTCTAGTCGGAAAGCAGTCTATGAAGTCTTGCATTTTGACTATGCCAATGAGATCCTCCTGCATACTCGAAGTTGTACATTCAGACGTACGTGGTCCTTTTAAGGATCATACTATTGGTGGAAACATGCATTTTATTTCTTGTATCGATGAGTTTAGTTGAAATCTATGGATCTATGTGATCAAGAAAAAGGATGAAGTATTCGAAATCTTTAAGAGATTCAAGATGCTTGTTAAAAACCAGAGTGAAAAGAAGATCAAGGTGTTGCAAACAGATGAAGATGGCGAATACACATCTAAGATATTTGAAGCATTCTGTGAAGAACATGGTGTTGATCATGAGGTAACTTATCCTTATACTCCTCAACATAATGGAATATCTTAAAGAAGGAACATGACCATATTGGACATGGCGAGATGCATGCTAAAGCATAAGAATTTTCCAAAATTCTTATGGAGTGAATTTGTTTCGACTGTTGTTTATATACTAAACAAGTTCCCTACCAAGAAGCTAAAGAAAAAGGTTCTTGAAGAAGTGTGGAGTGGCAAAAGACCATCAGTGAGTCATATGAAGGTGTTTGGCTCTATGTGTTACAAGCATGTTCCTGATGCAAGAAGAAGGAAGCTTTATGACAAGAGTGAACATATGATTCTGGTAGGATATCATAAGACTGGAACATATAAGATATCCAATCCAACTAATCAGAAGATTATGATTAGTCGAGATATTATAATTGATGAAAATTATTTTTGGGATTAGAGGTCTAGTAATGCAATTGACAAGCCATTGATGAGCTGTGATTTCGACAAAGCGAGTAATGATGTCGAAGTCGAAGATATTGTTGATATTCTAGTTGAAGTCGAAGTTGTTGCTAACATACCCGACACATTCGAAGTCAAAGAAGTTATGGCTAGCACAAGTCAAAGACCTCAAAGAACTTGAGATCGTCATACAAGACTTCAAGACTGTGAAGTGGTTGGTGATAATGAAGTCAAAATAGATGGAGAACTAGTTCATTTTTCTTTACTTGCATGTGTTTAACCAATCAACTATAGCGAGGCTTTAAAGAATATGAAGTGGAAGTATGTTATGGTTGAAGAGTCACAAGCAATCGAAAGAAATAACACATGGGAGTTGGTCGAATTGCCAACCCATACAAAAGCTATCAAAGTGAAGTGGGTGTTCAAGTTGAAGCCCAATGTTGATGGGTCGATAGAAAGATATAAGGAGATATTGGTAGCTCAAGGATTTCTTCAGTGAGTAGGACTTGACTGCTCTGAAGTCTTTGCACTTGTCGCAAATTGAAAATTGCTCGACTAGTGGTAGCCTTGGCATGTAAGCAAGGTTGGTCAACATTTCACTTAGATGTGAAATCGACATTTTTGAATGGACCTTTAGATGAAGAGGTGTATGTCACATAACCTCCTGGGTTTGTGATTCATGAGGAAGCAAGGAAAGTATACAAGTTTCACAAAGTTCTTTATGGTCTCAAGCAGACACGTAGGTCATGGAACAAGAAGATCGACTCATACTTGGTTGAATTGGGATTCATCAAATGCAAATATGAGGGTGGTGTCTATGTTCAGGTTGTAGCACAAGATATAAAAATCATCTGCTTATATATCGATGACTTTCTAGTAACTAGAAATAGCTTAAAGAACTTGTCAAAGTTCAAAGAGCTGATGAAGAAGGAATTTGAAATGTCGGATCTAGGAAACTTGTCATACTTCCTAGGCATGGAATTTCAAATGATGAAGCATGGTATAATGCTACATTAAATAAAGTATGTCAAGGAGATACTCAAGAGATTCAGGATGGATGATTCGACTCCCACATCTTTGCATATCGAATCAAATTTTAAGTTGGAGAAGCATGGAGAGGAAGACAAAGTCGATGCAACTTTGTTCAAACAAATTATCGGATCTCTGAGATATGTGTGCAACACTCGACCTGATATATATTTCTTAGTCAGATTAGTGAGAAGATATATGAGTGAACCAAGGGTGTCACACATGAAGGCTACAAGAAGAATCCTAATATACTTAAAAGCATCGATAAACTACGTAATTCTATTTTCAGACAACTCTATGTACACACACTTGTAACAATAATTAGATGAGAAAGGTTTTTAGATAATCATGCACGGTGATGCAAGAAGGTTTTAGATGAAGTGAGAGATGAAATTATGAGAAATTTAAAGTAGTATAATATAAATTGCAATGAGCACCTTAGTTATGTTCACTTGTCCTAAATTTTCACTTGAATTTCTATGTTAAACCTTCTTGATCAACTTCATTGTTGATGTGTATGACCCTTTTGATCCTTTTCTTATTTGATAATCTTTGTCTTCATCGAAACTAAGCTAGATATAAGATATATTCCTCACAATCTCCCTTTTTTATGATGACAAACTCTTTGAATTCACGTTTTAATAATGATTGAAAATTTTCTCCTTAAGGTGTGTGTCTCCCCGTTAATTGGTGAATCTTGCAATGACAAAGTCAAGCTTTTAATGTCATTGTGTTGGTGCTTGTTTTAATCCATAAAAGGATTTAACAAGTTTGCCCACCTTTTGTTCATTACTAGGAAGTATATAACCTTCCAATTTCTCCATGTAAATCTCCTCACCGAGATCTCTATTTAGGAATATTATTTTGACATCTATTTGATGAACTATAAGGTTATCCAAAAAAGATAATTCAAAGGATACTCTAATTTTCGTTATGCTTGATACTAATGCATATGTGTCGAAATAATCAACACCTTCATTTTGTCTAAAACCCTTGGTCATTAATCTAGATGTGTAGGTATTTAGTGTACCATCACTATGATACTTCCTTCTAAACACTCACTTACATCCAATGGGTCTTGATCCTTTAGGTAGATCGATAAGTTCTCAAGTATGGTTTGACATTGTTAAATCCATTTCGTCTTGGATAGCATCCTTCCAAAAAAACTGAGTCTTTTGAAGATACTACTTCCTTAATTTCACAAATACACCAACAACTATAGTGGACTTTGAATCAAACCAATTCAAAGGACCTTTCTCCAATAATCACCAACACTATGATGATTATTACATACACTTAGAAAACACACCACTTTTTATTTACAAATAATTGTCACCACACACTTGGTGATCAAGTTACAACAAAATGATACTTTTGAATAAAAGATATTTTTGGACAATTTCCAAGTATAAATCATTCTTCTTTCCCTTCAATTTATAATTCAACAAACAATATATAAACCTTAAGTGCTCAGAATATATTATGAAATTTTTTGAATGATTTTAAAGTTATGCACAAAGTTTCAACATTTTTGAAAAAGAATGAACACTTAAAAAATTATTTGAATTGATGTGAAAAATTAATAATGTAAGAGATAATTTTAAAACTAATGTATTTTTGCCTTAAATACATTCTAATAAACCTCTATGAATTGATGCAAAAGTTTGAGACATTTTCATGAAGGTTTGCAAAAGTTTAGAATGATAATGGTTCATGAAAAGACATAATTTTGAATTATGTTCAGTACTTGTTAAGTCGTTTAAACGGACACTTGACTTAACAAGTGCATGACGAATTTTGAGTTTCAAACAATTTTTCAAAATTTGAAACAACACCAGGTTTTGTTAAATCAATTAACCATATCTGAATTAAAAAGTGCAACAGACCGTACTTAAAAACTGTTGACAACTTTTTAAAAAATAAGCTTTTTATGCCTTTTCTGTAAGGATTTTTATGCAATATAATTTGAGAAATTTATAGATGAATATGAGTAGAATTTTTGAAACTTTTAATTGTATGAAATATGTAACATATATACGTGTATATATTTCATATTAAATTTGATTTCTACAGAATATAAGAATATAAGAATATAAGAGTATTTTAAAAGTTTTTCAAATTACTTTTGTCTCGAACAGTAACATTCGTAATTCATATGTTTGAATAATTCATGTATTATACTATAGAACCAAAGTAATGTAAATTACGGGAACCACAATTATCAACCAAATAAAACAGTCATATATGTTAGAACAAGATTTGGTTTTGCATTTATACCTTGAGTTTTGATGATAACGATGTTGTATTTGTGTCAGAACAATTTGGTACCCTAATGGTTCGTTATTGTGTAGATTTAACATCCTGTTCTGATTTTGAGGTATATGACGTGCAACGTCATCAGCTTCTGAATATTCTATTTCAAATTCCGCTTATGTTCTAATCATGAGAAGTTCTGAAAGATGTCAAGTTGTTGTTGCAATGTTCTTTTTGCTTCTATACTGATTCACTCCTGAGAAGTTTCTGAAGAGACGATATGTTGTTGATGCAACATTCTCTCTGTTTCTGCTTCTGGATATGACTTTGATCATCAAGCTTTTGAAGAATGGTAAGCTTCTGAAGTTTTATTTCTTAGATGAATATTTTGAAGATCTCAAGCCAGACGTTGAGGTTATCGAGGTTCTGACTGAAGAGTCTGAAGATACTGAAGATCTCAAGCCAGACTGTTGACGATGTCTAGGTTCTGACTAAAGATTCTGAAGTTTTTGAATCCAATTGTATGTTTCTTCATTTCATGCTTCATCAACTTTCATCATAAGCCAATGAATTAGAAGATAAGATCAAAATGGATACGTGCTCAAATAGTAAATGGTACAAATCAAATATTCCTTCCACTAACTGATATTGTGGCTAAAGGACAGTACTATACATCACACTTGTCACTAAGTTATGGCCGAAGCACTGTACGTTGTATCACTCCTTTCACCAATTCAACAGTGGGAAGTTGCTCTACTTGGTATCCATTTTGCCCTCAAACAGTCTCTTTTCTTATGCTATATAAGTGAGACTTAGAGACTTGAAGAAAGTTGTAAGCACAACAACAATTTGACAAGTCTATTTCTTTGTGAAAAGCTATCAATCTTGTACATAGTTTTTCTTTAAGTGTTTGTTTTTCATTTATGTAAAAATCTGCTTGTGTATAAGCAACTTGTATTTCCTTAAGGAGACTAGGGTTTAGTCGGATCCTTGAGAAGACAAAGAAAGTTGTTCTTTGTGATTCCTAAAGGAGACTAGGATATAGTCAGATTCTTGAAAAGACAAAGAAGGTTATTCTTTATGATTATTGTAATCAGTTTATTATAGTGGATTAAGTCCTTGTGTATAAGGAAAAATCTGGCAGGTGGACTGGAGTAGCTTTGAGTTTCAAGCGAACCATGATAAAAATACTTATGTTTTTATCTCTTTGTTCTTAGTATTGTATGGTGTTTTTGAGTTGGTAAAAATCTTTTGTTTTTGAAAACCCAATTCAAACCCCATTTTCTCGTGGTTTTCACACCTTCAATTGGCATCAGAGCTCTGGTTCTGATTATGATAAAAGTTCTATCAACACTTTGATCGCGACTTTATGAGTCGATTTGGGGTACTAACTGCAAGTGCACAGTTCTATCGCGTAGTTTTAAAAGATATCGATCCCACAGGGACTTATGAATTGATATATCGTTTTCTAAGGTTACTTCGTAAAGCTAAGGCGGATGATACTTTGATTGTTTGGGGGAAAAGTAAAATTAAAATTAGATCTAAATTAAATATCAATTAAGCAGATATCGGTATGTAGTTCGTCGTAATTAGGGAATCAAATCTTCGTTGGTTTCTTGGTTTTAAAATAAATCTTTTCAGTAGACACTATTGATTAAAAGCCTTTTCTCAAACTCTCGCTCTGTTGAATAGACCATGACTTTATATTAACGTAGCTGTCACTTATTAGTTAAGTCCAAAATCACTTTTTGAAAACAACAAAATCTATAGAAACTTTTTTTAAGAAAACACTAACCGTTTAAACACCCTCGTCTCAAACTCTCGCTCTATTGACTTAGATTATATAATTAAACTTAAATGCTTAACTCTCGTCCTCACATTTAACCTTTAAAAATACTTTTTGAAAAAGATTAGAATTTAATTAACTCTAAAAATTGCTTTCGCCCTGATTTAGAATTAATGTCCAATTTACACTGTCCAATTAAAAACTCAAACTTTCGTTCTATTGATTTTAATTTCTTTATGTCTTTTACTCTCGTACAAAAACTTTGGGATTAACCCTGTAAATTGAGACCATAAAAAGAGTGACTTTATTTTTAAATGAAATTAAACCAACTTAGTTTTGATTCCTTCATTCCGCTTACTTTACATACCGATATCTAAAATACTTAGCCGGACATGCTAAACGGGTCTAAACAATCATCATGCTTAAATAAAACCATCTTAGGCAAACAGTATAAATAAACAGCAATGCAGAGCATATATAAATTAAAACAATAAATTAAAGAACCTGAATAATTAATAGCAATCTTGAACACTCCACCACAGACCGGTTGGATTTGTTCTTGAACTCTTCAATCGGATAGGAAAATAAAAGCGAAGGAATAAAATACTATGATCTAACGTAAGATTAGATCCAGTAAAAGATACACAATAGTTTCCGGTGTAGAAACTATTGTGTGAAAAATTAATTAAGTGCTTGAAAGATTGACTGGAAAAGAAAGAAATAAAAATTGCTAATAAAATAGAAAGCTGTAGAAAAGTAATGCTGTAAAATATGCTTGCACGGCGGAAAGAGACGGGGGTTCAGGGTTGGATAAAAGCAACTATTTATATTAATCCACTTTTGTAACGGTTTCCAAAAATGCCTTCCGTAAGTAGTCTTCACGTTCCAAGAGTCAAGCGGAAGAATAGGCTTCAACGTGCCTCTGTTGCGCGTTAAAAGCCAAAAATATAGGAGAGGGGTGTGACGTTCGTCACACCATGTGTTACGCTCGTAACACAAGGTAGCAGGGCGTGACGCTCGTCACACCTTGTGTGGCGGTCGTCACAGCTTCAGCGCTCCTGGCTTGTGATTGTGGACTGGGCTTTAGTGGAATTTGCTTCTCATTATCTTTTTGCACCCCCTTTTCTTCCTTTTTCACTTATGCTTCAAATAAGTTACCTGAGACAAATAGAAGGAAAAATACCAAGTAATATCGAATAAAATGAAATAAATCGAAACAAATAATAATATAATTTAATTAAATCGAGTCCAAAAATGTGATATTATTTCATGTTATCAAACTCCCCCATACTTAGACCTTTGGTTGTCCTCAAGAAAGATACAGTATAGAAATCGTTTAAAAATTTAGCCAGATGAAATTTCAAAACACACATCAATTCGTACTAGGTTGCAAGTAAACCTTGTTTAGAAGTAACCTGGGTTTAATCTTGACATCAACAACTACCGTTATAACCTCAGATAACCTCACCTTATGCAAACCAGTTCGAGTCATGCTATTATAACTAGCCTAGTTCCTTTACTCTTATTTCACCCGTTTTCATTCTAGCGAAATCACATTAAGCCCTTTATCGTTTCGCGCACATAGTGGAGTGAC
The DNA here is from genome assembly GCF_024323335.1 of Lathyrus oleraceus. NCBI lineage: Eukaryota > Viridiplantae > Streptophyta > Magnoliopsida > Fabales > Fabaceae > Lathyrus > Lathyrus oleraceus. Next base: position 148,263,725 of record NC_066580.1, read on the forward strand.
CGGTTAGTGATTCTGATCCCCTTTTTAGCTTGAACTTCTGGTACATAAGTTGGATAACTTCGTTATTTAGTCCATTGCAAATTGCGGGGGATCAGACCGTAGTCCGCCCTACCAAGTTCAGCACCAGATACCTGCTGAACCAACTCATAATGGATCTTTCGTATCATGCTTTTGTATGATCTGCAACCTTTAGATTAAATGATCTGGTAAGGATCACCTAACTTAATTAGTGCATTTCCTGATATATATATATATATATATATTTTTTTTTGTTTTGGGAATCATTCACTTATATTCATCGGCTCTCCACGTAGTTTGCTATTAAGATGGTGCTGACTTCTTGTATAAACTACTTGGGGTTACTATAAAACTAAAAGTTCAAGGGATTGGTATAATAGGTACTTTTCCTGATCTAACATGTTGAGGTTTGTTTAGAGCGTTGGGGCGGTAATAATTTTTGTCTTAATTTTACTCAAGTTTTGTAAAATAAGCAACCTTTATACTTATTGAGTGTATTAAATTTTTGTTATGGCTCAAGAAAATTAAGGGGAATAGATAATAAGATTTTTTTTTTCACACTAGGGACTTAACTTAAAATAAATATATATTATAATTTTTTTTTATAAGAAAAGGAAATAACAATGAAAGGGAAAATAACATACTTGAAAATGGAAGGTTGAAAGAACAAGGTTCCCCCCCCCCCCCCCCCACACACACACACATAACTGAAACATTGTCCCCAATGTTTCAAAGAAAACAAAAGAAATAGAAAAAAGAAAAAGAAACTAAAGTCAATGCTGCCTGCCGCCTCTTGTTCTTGGACCTGGTGATCGTTGACGTACTTCTAAGTCGTCAAACCTGCTGACCAACTCAGTGAACCGCTGGTCGGTATGGCATTTCTCGCTTCCTGTTGTTGTTGCATCTGGCGCATCATTTGCATCACTTCGAGATTCTGCGCTTGCATACCATCAATAGCATCCATGATGTCGTCGTTGGTTGCTGGCCTTCTTCGTCGACGATGTCATGAGGATGGACCAGCTGCGTTATCGGAAGGGTTGAGCGGGACTGATTGTTGTGCAGGAACCTGATCACCTTGCTCCATTTCTTCAAACTCGTCTGGAGGCGGGTTTGCGTGTGAAGGCTCGGTAGCTTCGGGAGCAGTCAGATCGTAGATGAAGCGGTTGGGGTTGGTGACATCTGTGAGGGCAATGTTGGGTAAAACAACGCTTGGGACTTCGTGGTTATTCACCATAAGATAATACCTTCCGCCTACCCTGTTTTTGATTAGCCGGCTGGACCGACAATAGCTTATATCCATAAATAGGGGTGGGAGAGCTTGTAAATTTTGAAGTCGGTCCCCTAGATTCAAACCAAGTTCTATGGAGGTTATTAATCCTCCAATCACGAAAGGTTGGCGGCCTCTAGCACATAGGGTGCGGATATGATGAAATAAGAAAGAAGCAGCGTTTACCTTTGTATCCATTTCAAAGACGCAGTGGAGGAAGAATAATTCCTTGGCGTTGACTTTGCTGTTGTTCGGTCTTCCAAAAACTGTGTTTTGCAGGATGCGGATAAAATACCGGATGGTTGGGTTATGTATATGGGAAGCAAGTAGTGCATCCCAATTATCGGTTTCCACACCGGATATTTTTCTAAAGAGGTCGAAGGCGTTTATGTGCCACTGGGAGTTCGGAGGTATTCTTGGGTGGACTTGACCTTCTACAGGGAATTATAGCATGGTACTCAATTGGTCCTGGGATAGTGAGTATTCGGTGTTGAACATGCAGAAGGTTGCGATGCCGGTTAAGTACTCGTCTTCACCGGTAGGAGTGTTGTACGAATAAGAACTTAAAAATTCTAAGGTGAGAGATGGGTAGGTAGGTTGATTGTGTGTGCATAGAAAGGTTAAATCAGCAAGGCGGAGCATCCATTGTATACCCTGAAGTAATCCTAATTCTTGTAAACAATTTAAATCAGGATACCTGGTAGATACGACACCTCGCTGTTGGAAACGCTCGAACTGCTCCCTTTGATAATTATCATCTTCGGATCGGAAGATGATATTTCCGAATTGTTGGTTTCCTGCCATACTGATAAGTGGGTTGAAAGAAGTAAAAGGAAAGAAAATGAAATGTATTTTATAGAATGGTTTGTGGTGTATGAAGAAAGGTATGGTGGGTATTTATAGGAAAAAAATTTGGAAGTTGGAAAGGGAGTGGGTGAAAAATAAATAAATGTGGGTAAATGTGAGTAAATGGGTGAATGAATGGGGAAGGTAAAAAGTGGGGTGGTGTAACGGTCGTGTCTCCAACGGTTACTAACGTTCACCTAGTCTGAAGGTGTCACGCTCGTGACAGAGGTGTTACGGGCGTCACAGGCACTTGGTGTGACGACCGTGATGGCGTGTGTGACGCTCGTCACACAGTAAGTTTGCAACGGCCACTGCTTGCGTTCTTCATTATTTGTTTTTTACTATTATATTTTATTTTTTGTTATTTTGTTTTGCTTCTGTTTATTTTATTTTGCTATTGTGATACTTTTAAATTTCCTTGCATGCTATTCTACTACCATAATATGTGTATTTCTTTAACAGGCATAGTAATTATTAGCATATAGTGGATATCATTATTTGTAATTATAGAAATTGCATAGATCAAAATAAAATAAACCAATAATGCAATAGCTTCATAAAATAATCATAATGTAACATTGGAAGACCAAAAGCAAACATGCGAAAGAAAAAAAAATACTAATATTAAAAATAATGTGAAACAAAATTAATAAATAGCCTAAACTAAAACTAAGTAACTAAGAAAAACAACTTCTAGCCACTTGCATGATCTCTGGCTGGAGGAGCAAAGGAGTTAACACGGTTTAGCAACTCGTGCAATTGATTTGTCATACTGCTCATGTATCCCAGAAATTCTTGTCCCATGTTAGCTAACTCTTCTCTGAGGGCGTCTTGTTCTGACATCAAGGCTTGAATGATGGTGTTATAATTATCTTCGGGCATATGATGTCTAGGATCGGGTATTGCCGACTCTTCGGTCGAGATGGGTTGAGGAGGAAGGTCAATATCATAATAACCAGATGGTGTCTGAGGGTCAGACTCAGTATAAGGAATTTGGTCGTCACAAATCTCATAGTCCTGGATGGATTCAGTAGATCTAGCAGGAGAGGGTATTCCGTTCAGATTGTAGAGCCAGTTATTGCAATTATGAACACTAGTCCTCGGACTAGGCAAGGTGAATAGGCAAAGAACTTGGTTGTTAATTATAAGCTCAAACTCTTCAGGCCCGAGGTTTGCTATAAACATAATGTTGAAGAGGAAGGGTATACTCATAGTCTCAATGCCACAGAAAGGGCTTAGGTCAAGCATAGGTTGACGTAATCCGATAGCATTACCAATCATGGTTATCAATCCGCCTATTTGAATTGGTGCTCGTTCATCTTGGATAAGGCGATCAAAGTTCGCCAACATAAAAGTGGCACCATTCACAGGACGGTTCTGGGAAGCACAAAACATGATGAAGAGTTCATCACGTGATACTGTAGTAATATTTGACTTCTTCCCAAAAAGGGTGTGGGCCAGGATCTTATGGAAATAACGAAAGGTCGGGTTATGTATGTTTCCAGAGAGAAACTCATGTTCCTCGGGGTCGTCATTTTCAGTCAAGCTTCCCCAAAAATGTTCAAGTTCTCTATATTCAAAAAGGTCTTCTTGGCTCACTGTGAATGTATCAAAAGAGGTAGGGAAACCTAAAAGGTTGGTAAAATCTTGAATGTTAAATTGATACTCCATGTTGAACATTCTGAACTGAATGAAACCTCTGCTTATTCCTTTTCCATGGCTGGGTAGATAGATCAGGGAGCTAAGGAATTCTAGCGTTAGTCTCCGGTAAGTGACGAATTGTCTTCGGATAGGAGTGGTTTCCCACCCTATTTGACTCAGCAAATACAGGACACTCTCTCTTAGTCCAAGGGCAGTCATTGCCCAATCATCGGCATACAAACTAGGTAGCATCTCTCTCTCTGCTAGTTCCTCAAACTTTTGTTTCTGAGCTTTCCCTCTGAATTTGATACCCATACGATCAATTTGTCCCATCAGGTTAGTGTTAGCTAGAGAAAAGAAAAACAAGAGTTTTAGTCAGGATTTGGCCAAATGCCGAAAGAAGAAAAGAAGAAAAATTTTATAAGTTAAAATAAATTAAGAATGAATACTAAATAAAATTTAAAAGAATAATTAAAGAAGAAATAAAAATAAAAATATTTGTGGGTTGTCTCCCACGAAGCGCTTTGTTTAATGTCGCAAGCTCGACATAAAAACCATCAAATATAATCTATAAATTCTGGAGGCATTACGTCTAAGTGCAGGACTTGCGAATCTTCATTGTTCTCTGCATAATGATAATGTTTTAGACGCTGCCCGTTTACGATAAATGGTTCAATGGATTTTCCTTTAATTTCCACCGCTCCACTGGGAAAGACATTGGTGACTTGGAAAGGGCCTGACCATCTAGAACGTAGTTTTCCTGGGAATAACTTAAGTCTAGAGTTGAACAAAAGGACTATATCGCCTTGTTTGAAGATTTTTCTTGATATACGTTTATCATGCCATTTTTTCGTTCTTTCTTTGTAGATTCTGGCATTTTCGTAGGCGTCTTGTCGAAGTTCCTCTAATTCGTTTATGTCAAGAATTCGCTTTTCACCAGCGGCCTTATAGTTTAAATTTAGATTTTTAATAGCCCAGTAGGCCTTATGTTCTAATTCTACCGGGAGGTGGCAAGATTTTCCATAAATAAGCTTAAATGGGGTTGTCCCTATGGGAGTTTTGTAAGCGGTTCGATATGCCCATAAAGCTTCAGATAGTTTTGATGACCAGTCTTTCCTTGAGGTGGCGACTGTTTTTTCTAATATTTGTTTAATTTCTCTGTTAGACACTTCCACTTGTCCACTGGTTTGAGGATGGTAAGGTGTCGCTACTCTATGTCTTACACCATACTTAAACAGTAGTTTTTCGAGTACCTTAGATATGAAATGCGATCCACCATCACTGACTACTATTCTTGGGACACCAAATCTTGGGAAAATTATATTCTTAAAGAGTCTAGTTACTACTCGTGTGTCGTTTGTTGGAGAAGCTATAGCTTCAATCCATTTTGATACGTAGTCAACCGCTACGAGTATGTACTTGTTACCGAAAGAAGGTGGAAAAGGTCCCATGAAATCTATTCCCCACACGTCGAAAATCTCTACTTCCAAAATGCCCTTTTGTGGCATCTCGTCACGTCTAGATATGTTTCCTGTGCGTTGACATCTATCACATTTCTTGATAGCCGCATGCACATCCTTCCATATGTTTGGCCAATAAAGACCGGCTTGTAGGATTTTGGAGCAGGTCTTGGATGTACTTGCATGTCCACCATAAGGAGCGGAGTGACAGTGTTGGATTATATTTTCTATCTCTTCTTTAGGTATACACCGACGAAAAATACCATCGGGGCCTCTTTTGAAAAGTAAAGGGTCATCCCAGTAATAATGTTTTATGTCATGGAAGAATCGTTTCTTTTGTTGGTAAGATAAATTAGGTGGAACTATTCCGGCAGATAAATAATTGACGAAGTCAGCGTACCATGGTGTAACACATATAGCTAAGGTGGTCTCTACCTGTTTATCAGCTTTATTTTCTTCCAAAGTAGCTATAAGTTTATCGTACGAGAAATCATCGTTGATCGATGTTCTTTCCGATTCCAGGTTTTCGAGTCTAGAGAGGTGATCTGCTACTACGTTTTCAGTTCCTTTCTTATCTTTGATTTCCAGATCGAATTCTTGTAGCAACAAGATCCACCTTAGGAGTCTAGGTTTAGCATCCTTTTTTGTTAAGAGGTACTTAATGGCGGCGTGGTCAGTGTAAACGATTATTTTAGTTCCGACCAAGTAAGAACGAAATTTATCTAGTGCAAACATTACTGCTAGAAGTTCTTTCTCGGTCGTGGCGTAATTCATTTGTGCTTCGTCTAGGGTTCTACTTGCGTAATATATGACGTGAAGCTTTTTATCCTTTCGTTGTCCTAAAACAGCGCCCACGGCGTAATCACTTGCGTCACACATTATTTCGAATGGTTCATTCCAATCCGGGGTCTACATTATGGGTGCGGAGATCAATGCTTGTTTAAGCGTTTGAAATGCTTCTAAACATTTATTGTCAAAGATGAATTCAGCATCTTTCATTAATAATCCGGTCAAAGGTTTAGTTATTTTAGAGAAATCTTTAATGAATCGTCGGTAAAAACCGGCGTGTCCTAAGAAGCTTCGTACTTCTCTCACAGTTTTCGGAGGTTGAAGGTTTTCGATTACTTCTATTTTGGCTTTGTCTACTTCAATTCCTCTATTTGATATGATGTGTCCTAAAACAATTCCTTCTTGTACCATAAAGTGACATTTTTCCCAATTAAGTACTAGGTTTACTTTTACACATCGCTCTAGAACTCTTTCTAGGTTTTCAAGACATTCTTCAAAGCTTTGTCTGCATACGGAAAAATCATCCATAAATACTTCCATGATATTTTCGAGAAAATCGGCGAATATTGCCATCATGCACCTTTGGAAGGTTGCGGGAGCATTGCACAAGCCAAACGGCATTCGTCGATAAGCGAAGGTACCAGAAGGACATGTGAATGTTGTCTTTTCTTGGTCATCAGGATGAATTGGTATTTGAAAGAAGCCTGAGTAACCGTCTAGATAGCAGAAATGAGAATGTTTTGCTAATCGTTCTAACATCTGGTCAATGAATGGTAAAGGGAAATGGTCTTTTCGGGTTGCTTTGTTTAGTTTCCTATAGTCAATGCACATTCTCCATCCCGATTCGATTCGTTTGGTTATAATTTCTCCTTTTTCATTTTCAATAACTGTTATACCTCCTTTCTTTGGTACTACGTATACAGGACTAACCCATTTGCTATCAGATATAGGATATATGATACCTGCCTCTAATAACTTTGTTACTTCCTTCTTCACTACCTCACTCAGGATCGGGTTTAGTCTCCTCTGATGTTCCCTAGAGGTTTTACAGTCTTCTTCTAGCATGATGCGGTGCATACAAATAGAAGGACTTATTCCTTTAAGATCGGTGATGTTGTATCCTAGTGCGGTTGGATATTTTCTTAAGATATGTAGGAGTTTTTCGGTTTCGAGTTTTCCTAGGTCTGCATTAACTATCACTGGTCGTTCAAGTTCTAAGTCTAGGAATTCATATCTCAGATTTTTGGGAAGTGTTTTCAGGTCGAGGGTTGGTTTCTTAAGGCATTGCGTAGGGTCCGGTGTTATTGCTAAACATTGGTTAAGTTTGTCTTCTACATGATAGTCAGACAATTTGTCATTCTCTAAATCTGTTTCTTTTATGCATTCATCGATGATATCCATGAAGTAACATGTGTCTTCTATTGCAGGTGCTTTCAAAAATTTGGAAAGAATAAACTCAATTTTCTCTTCTCCTACTTCGAAAGTGAGTCGTCCTCGTTTTACGTCTATGATCGCACCGGCGGTTGCTAAGAATGGTCTTCCCAATATAATGGGTGTAACTTCATCTTCTCTAATGTCCATAATTATAAAATCGGTTGGAATGTAGAATTGTCCTATGCGCACGGGAACGTTTTCAAGAATTCCTACAGGATATCTAACAGAACGATCTGCTAGTTGCACATACATTTTAGTTGGTCTTAATTCTCCCATTTCCAGCTTCTTGCATATGGATAAAGGCATAACACTGATACCGGCTCCTAAATCGCATAAGGCTTTATCTATGACAAATTTTCCTATGTGACAGGGTATAGAGAAACTACCAGGATCCTTAACTTTTGGAGGCATATTCTGGATTATGGCGCTACATTCAGCAGTGAGTGTAACGGTTTCGCTATCTTCAAGTTTCCTTTTATTAGAAAGAATTTCTTTTAAGAACTTAGCATATGAGGGCATCTTCGTAATAGCTTCTGTAAACGGAATTGTGACGTTTAATTGTTTCAGTAGGTCAACAAATTTTTTAAATTGGCCCGCATCTTTGGTTTTAATAAGCCTTTGAGGGTAAGGGATAGGTGGTTTATATGGTGGTGGAGGTACATAAGGTTCTTTCTTTTCTACGATTTCCTTATTACTCTTTTCCTTTTCCTTAGGTTTACTTTCTTCCTCAGTTGACTTTTTAGAGTTTTGGTTTTCCATCCTTGGATCAGACGGTCCTTCTACTTCCGTTCCACTTCTTAATATGATTGCATGAGCGTGGCTTTTCGGGTTAGGTTGGGGCTGTCCAGGAAATGTACCAGTTGGGGCAGCAGTAGGCGCTTGTTGTTGAGCTACTTGTGAGATTTGTGTTTCCAGCATTTTGTTATGGGTAGCCAGGGCATCTACTTTACTTGCTAGTTGTTTAATTTGTTCGCTAGTGTGTACATTCTGGTTTAAGAAGTCCTTATTGGTTTGCTGTTGAGAAACTATGAAGTTCTCCATCATGATTTCCAAGTTGGATTTCCTAGGAACGTTATTGTTAGGTGTAGATGGGATAGGCTTTTGATATCCCGGAGGTATAGCTGGGGCTTGATTGGGAGCTTGTCCTGGTGCGTATAAAGCATTATTACTCTTATATGAAAAATTAGGATGGTTCTTCCAGTTAGAGTTATAGGTATGCGAGTAGGGATTTCCTTGAGCATAATTCACTTGTTCTGCTTGGATTCCTGTTAGGAGTTGACAGTCTGCAGGAGTGTGACCTTGGATTCCACAGACTTCGCAATTTTGAGTTGCGGCAACCACGGTGGCTGGAGGTGATACATTTAAACTTTCAATTTTCTGGGCCAGAGCATCCACTTTTGCATTAACATGATCAAGGCTACTTATCTCGTACATGCCACTTTTCATTTGAGGTTTCTCTACCATTGTTCGATCGCTTCCCCACTGATAATGATTTTGGGCCATGCTTTCGATAAGTTGATAAGCATCGGCATAAGGTTTATCCATAAGCGCACCACCTGCGGCGGCATCTATTGTTAACCTTGTGTTGTACAAGAGACTATTATAGAAGGTATAAATTACTAACCAGTCCTCTAAACCATGGTGTGGACAAAGTCTCATCATGTCTTTGTATCTTTCCCATGCTTCGAAAAGAGACTCGTTATCTTTCTGTTTAAATCCATTTATCTGGGCTCTCAACATAGCTGTTTTGCTTGGAGGAAAATATCGGGCAAGAAAGACTTTCTTCAACTCGTTCCATGTGGTGACTGAGTTGGAAGGAAGAGACTGAAGCCATCTTCTAACTTTATCTCTTAACGAGAAAGGAAAGAGACAAAGTCGAATTGCCTCTGAAGTGACACCATTAGCTTTAATAGTATCAGCGTATTGGACAAATACAGATAAATGAAGGTTTGGATCCTCGGTAGGATTTCCAGAGAATTGATTCTGTTGCACTGCTTGTAGCAGCGAAGGTTTAAGTTCGAAGTTGTTTGCTTCGATTGCGAGTGGAGCAATACTCGAATGCGGCTCATCTTGCGATGGAGCGGCGTAATCTCGAAGAGCACGAGCTGGTTCTACCATCTCGGGTATCGGCGAAGGAAGAAGATTTTTGAGGTCGGGCACTTCGATAGGAGGGAGATTGTTTGCAGCACGATATTCCCGAATTCATCGTAAGACTCAGAGATATAGTTCAATGTCGTTGATTCGTAAGTAAAACGGCTCGCCTTGTGAGAGAGTGTGTGGCATACAAATCAACGAAAGAAAAAAATGAAAAATAAAAATTGCCTTAGTCTCTACAGCGTAACAGAAGAGTTACGATATCGACTAAATAAAAGTCCCCGGCAACGGCGCCAAAAACTTGATCGCGACTTTATGAGTCGATTTGGGGTACTAACTGCAAGTGCACAGTTCTATCGTGTAGTTTTAAAAGATATCGATCCCACAGGGACTTATGAATCGATATACCGTTTTCTAAGGTTACTTCGTAAAGCTAAGGCGGATGATACTTTGATTGTTTGGGGGAAAAGTAAAACTAAAATTAGATCTAAATTAAATATCAATTAAGCGGATATCGGTATGTAGTTCGTCGTAATTAGGGAATCAAATCTTCGTTGGTTTCTTGGTTTTAAAATAAATCTTTTCAGTAGACACTTTTGATTAAAAGCCTTTTCTCAAACTCTCGCTCTGTTGAATAGACCATGACTTTATATTAATGTAGCTGTCACTTATTAGTTAAGTCCAAAATCACTTTTCGAAAACAACAGAATCTATAGAAACTTTTTTTAAGAAAACACTAACCGTTTAAACACCCTCGTCTCAAACTCTCGCTCTTAGATTATATAATTAAACTTAAATGCTTAACTCTCGTCCTCACATTTAACCTTTAAAAATACTTTTTGAAAAAGATTAGAATTTAATTAACTCTAAAAATTGCTTTCGCCCTGATTTAGAATTAATGTCCAATTTACATTGTCCAGTTAAAAACTAAAACTTTCGTTCTATTGATTTTAACTTCTTTATGTCTTTTACTCTCGTACAAAAACTTTGGGATTAACCCTGTAAGTTGAGACCATAAAAAGAGTGACTTTATTTTTAAATGAAATTAAACCAACTTAGTTTTGATTCCTTCATTCCGCTTACTTTACATACCGATATCTAAAATACTTAGCCGGACATGCTAAACGGGTCTAAACAATCATCATGCTTAAATAAAACCATCTTAGGCAAATAGTATAAATAAACAGCAATGCAGAGCATATATAAATTAAAACAATAAATTAAAGAACCTGAATAATTAATAGCAATCTTGAACACTCCACCACAGACCGGTTGGATTTGTTCTTGAACTCTTCAATCGGACAGGAAAATAAAAGCGAAGGAATAAAATACTATGATCTAACGTAAGGTTAGATCCAGTAAAAGATACACAATAGTTTCCGGTGTAGAAACTATTGTGTGAAAAATTAATTAAGTGCTTGAAAGATTGACTGGAAAAGAAAGAAATAAAAATTGCTAATAAAATAGAAAGCTGTAGAAAAGTAATGCTGTAAAATATGCTTGCATGGCGGAAAGAGACGGGGGTTCAGGGTTGGATAAAAGCAACTATTTATATTAATCCACTTTTGTAACGGTTTCCAAAAATGCCTTCCGTAAGTAGTCTTCACGTTCCAAGAGTCAAGCGGAAGAATAGGCTTCAACGTGCCTCTGTTGCGCGTTAAAAGCCAAAAATATAGGAGAGGGGTGTGACGTTCGTCACACCATGTGTTACGCTCGTAACACAAGGTAGCAGGGCGTGACGCTCATCACACCTTGTGTGGTGGTCGTCACAGCTTCAGTGCTCCTGGCTTGTGATTGTGGGCTGGGCTTTAGTGGAATTTGCTTCTCATTATCTTTTTGCACCCCCTTTTCTTCCTTTTTCACTTATGCTTCAAATAAGTTACCTGAGACAAATAGAAGGAAAAATACCAAGTAATATCGAATAAAATGAAATAAATCGAAATAAATAATAATATAATTTAATTAAATCGAGTCCAAAAATGTGATATTATTTCATGTTATCACACTTCACCATGTTCAGTATCGATCCAGTTTGTGTGTGAGAAATAATGGTCGTCGCTAACGCTATTAACAACAATGAGAAATATCATTATAGTGCTAAACCACCAGTATTTGATGGTGAGAATTTTGATTATTAGAAAGATAGAATAGAAAGTTTCTTTCTTGTTTATGATGTTGATCTCCAGGATCTTGTAGTCGATGTCTACGTTTACCCAGTTAATGTTGAAGGAAACAATATAGCAACAAATGCTATGACATATCAACAAAAGAAGGATTTCAAAAATCATCATAAGGCTAAAACTATATTGTTAAATGCTATCTCTTATATTGACTATGAGAAGATAACAAAAAAAATTATGTCAAATCCATATTTGACTCCCTGAGGATGACTCATGAGGGAAATGCTCAAGTAAGGGAGACAAAGACTTTGGCCTTAATCCAGAAGTATGAGGCATTCAGAATGGAAGATGGTGAAATCATTGAGGCTATGTTCTCAAGTTTTTAGATGCTTGTTACAGGACTGAAAGTTCTGAATAAAGGATACTCTACAGCTGAGCATGTCAAGAAAATCATCAGAAGTCTCCCCAAAAATGGAGACCTATGATAAATGCCTTGAAGTTGGAAAAATACTTGAACAACATCAGTATTGGAGAACTTGTTAGTTCTTTAAGAAGTCATGAGATAGAACTCGAAGAAGATGAATCTCAGAAGCGAGGTAAATCTGTTGCTTTGAAGTCTAAGCCTGAGAAGACAATCGCTTATCAAGTTGAGGAAGAATCAGAAGATTCTGATGAAGACTCAGAATATGATGATGAGTTGTCTTTAATCTCAAAGAAGGTCAATAGACTCTGAAGACGCATGAAGAATGGGAAAGGGAAGTTCAAAGGAGCTAGAAGGACTATTGGTCTTTCTAATTCTTCGTCTGGATAGAAGAAGAAAGGTTCTGGTAAAAAGGTTATATGCTTTGAGTGCAAGGAGCCAGGCCATTACAAGAAAGAGTGTCTTAAGCTGAAAAAGGACAAAAGGCCTGAGAAGAAGTTCTCTAAAGGGAAGAAGGGGGTGATGGCTACATGGGATGACTCAGAATCCGAAGAAGAAGATTCTGATGAAGAACAAGCCAATGTTGCATTAATGGCAACTACAACTGATCCAGAAGGTTCTGAAGAACCAGAGGACAAGATCTTGTCAGAATCAGACTCCAATTCTGAAGAGGTATTTTTTGAACTATCTTGTTTCGATTTAGAGTCGTGTCTTTTTGAAATACTGGAAAAGTAACAGAGTCTTCAGAGTAGGTACACAGAACTTAAACAAGTCCAAGTAGTTGCTTCTGAAACTCATAGTGAGCTTGAGAAAGATATTTCTTCCCTAAATGAAAAATTATTTTCTTTAGAAAGTAACAACTCTACTTTGAAAAGTAAAATTTTAAAACTAGAGGAAGAAATAGTCTCAGAAGTTTTTGATACTCATTGCGTTATTAGATATGACAGAGCTTTCTAGTACTTTCTGGCTAAAAGCATAGATAGAAACAAAATGGATTCTTTGATCTATGGACTTAGAATAAATGGAAAGAAAGGTTTAGGTTGTACATAAACTATAAAACTTGACAAAAGTCAGAAGGTAAAACCAAAACCTCTCTATGAGCATTCCGTGCCTGCTGACACTGAGCTTGATGTGTCTGCACAAACACAGAAACTTACAAAGGATACGAACTCAATTATGAAACCTAAGTATCATGCTCAAATTTCACTTCACTATCATGTTGCACAAAGACCCAAAGTTGTAAGAAACTTTGGGAAAACTAACAAG